>NW_026870466.1:300000-382722 GCF_963576545.1 Limanda limanda
CCCTAACCCTTCCGAAAGTCGGAGAAGCTCAAGGATGGTAGCGATCGATGCGCGCTACCCCATTTAGTGGGGGTAGAGCCTACTTGCAAGTCTCTCCGACCTTCACAAAAAAAGTTATTCAAGAATATCTCTTTCTCCTATGTGCTTTCATCCCTAACCCTAACCCTAACCCTTCCGAAAGTCGGAGAAGCTCAAGGATGGTACCGATCGATGCGCGCTACCCCATTTAGTGGGGGTAGAGCCTACTTGCAAGTCTCTCCGACCTTCACAAAAAAAGTTATTCAAGAATATCTCTTTCTCCTATGTGCTTTCATCCCTAACCCTAACCCTAACCCTTCCGAAAGTCGGAGAAGCTCAAGGATGGTACCGATCGATGCGCGCTACCCCATTTAGTGGGGGTAGAGCCTACTTGCAAGTCTCTCCGACCTTCACAAAAAAAGTTATTCAAGAATATCTCTTTCTCCTATGTGCTTTCATCCCTAACCCTAACCCTAACCCTTCCGAAAGTCGGAGAAGCTCAAGGATGGTACCGATCGATGCGCGCTACCCCATTTAGTGGGGGTAGAGCCTACTTGCAAGTCTCTCCGACCTTCACAAAAAAAGTTATTCAAGAATATCTCTTTCTCCTATGTGCTTTCATCCCTAACCCTAACCCTAACCCTTCCGAAAGTCGGAGAAGCTCAAGGATGGTACTGATCGATGCGCGCAACCCCATTTAGTGGGGGTAGAGCCTACTTGCAAGTCTCTCCGACCTTCACAAAAAAAGTTATTCAAGAATATCTCCTCAGATTTGGGGGAATTTCGTCGTTCGACCTCTTCCGAAGGTCGTACAAGCTCAAGGATGGTACCAATCGATCTGCAGGACCCAAATTAGTCCAGATGCAACCACTTTCCAAGTCTCTCCGACCTTCACAAAAAAAGTTATTCAAGAATATCTCTTTCTCCTATGTGCTTTCATCCCTAACCCTAACCCTAACCCTTCCGAAAGTCGGAGAAGCTCAAGGATGGTACCGATCGATGTGCGCTACCCCATTTAGTGGGGGTAGAGCCTACTTGCAAGTCTCTCCGACCTTCACAAAAAAAGTTATTCAAGAATATCTCTTTCTCCTATGTGCTTTCATCCCTAACCCTAACCCTAACCCTTCCGAAAGTCGGAGAAGCTCAAGGATGGTACCGATCGATGCGCGCTACCCCATTTAGTGGGGGTAGAGCCTACTTGCAAGTCTCTCCGACCTTCACAAAAAAAGTTATTCAAGAATATCTCTTTCTCCTATGTGCTTTCATCCCTAACCCTAACCCTAACCCTTCCGAAAGTCGGAGAAGCTCAAGGATGGTAGCGATCGATGCGCGCTACCCCATTTAGTGGGGGTAGAGCCTACTTGCAAGTCTCTCCGACCTTCACAAAAAAAGTTATTCAAGAATATCTCTTTCTCCTATGTGCTTTCATCCCTAACCCTAACCCTAACCCTTCCGAAAGTCGGAGAAGCTCAAGGATGGTACCGATCGATGCGCGCTACCCCATTTAGTGGGGGTAGAGCCTACTTGCAAGTCTCTCCGACCTTCACAAAAAAAGTTATTCAAGAATATCTCTTTCTCCTATGTGCTTTCATCCCTAACCCTAACCCTAACCCTTCCGAAAGTCGGAGAAGCTCAAGGATGGTACCGATCGATGCGCGCTACCCCATTTAGTGGGGGTAGAGCCTACTTGCAAGTCTCTCCGACCTTCACAAAAAAAGTTATTCAAGAATATCTCTTTCTCCTATGTGCTTTCATCCCTAACCCTAACCCTAACCCTTCCGAAAGTCGGAGAAGCTCAAGGATGGTACCGATCGATGCGCGCTACCCCATTTAGTGGGGGTAGAGCCTACTTGCAAGTCTCTCCGACCTTCACAAAAAAAGTTATTCAAGAATATCTCTTTCTCCTATGTGCTTTCATCCCTAACCCTAACCCTAACCCTTCCGAAAGTCGGAGAAGCTCAAGGATGGTACTGATCGATGCGCGCAACCCCATTTAGTGGGGGTAGAGCCTACTTGCAAGTCTCTCCGACCTTCACAAAAAAAGTTATTCAAGAATATCTCCTCAGATTTGGGGGAATTTCGTCGTTCGACCTCTTCCGAAGGTCGTACAAGCTCAAGGATGGTACCAATCGATCTGCAGGACCCAAATTAGTCCAGATGCAACCACTTTCCAAGTCTCTCCGACCTTCACAAAAAAAGTTATTCAAGAATATCTCTTTCTCCTATGTGCTTTCATCCCTAACCCTAACCCTAACCCTTCCGAAAGTCGGAGAAGCTCAAGGATGGTACCGATCGATGTGCGCTACCCCATTTAGTGGGGGTAGAGCCTACTTGCAAGTCTCTCCGACCTTCACAAAAAAAGTTATTCAAGAATATCTCTTTCTCCTATGTGCTTTCATCCCTAACCCTAACCCTAACCCTTCCGAAAGTCGGAGAAGCTCAAGGATGGTACCGATCGATGCGCGCTACCCCATTTAGTGGGGGTAGAGCCTATTTGCAAGTCTCTCCGACCTTCACAAAAAAAGTTATTCAAGAATATCTCCTCAGATTTGGGGGAATTTCGTCGGTCGACCTCTTCCGAAGGTCGTACAAGCTCGGGGATGGTACCAATCGATCCGCAGGACCCAAATTAGTCCAGATGCAACCACTTTCCAAGTCTCTCCGACCTTCACAAAAAAAGTTATTCAAGAATATCTCTTTCTCCTATGTGCTTTCATCCCTAACCCTAACCCTAACCCTTCCGAAAGTCGGAGAAGCTCAAGGATGGTACCGATCGATGCGCGCTACGCCATTTAGTGGGGGTAGAGCCTACTTGCAAGTCTCTCCGACCTTCACAAAAAAAGTTATTCAAGAATATCTCTTTCTCCTATGTGCTTTCATCCCTAACCCTAACCCTAACCCTTCCGAAAGTCGGAGAAGCTCAAGGATGGTACCGATCGATGCGCGCAACCCCATTTAGTGGGGGTAGAGCCTACTTGCAAGTCTCTCCGACCTTCACAAAAAAGGTTATTCAAGAATATCTCCTCAGATTTGGGGGAATTTCGTCGGTCGACCTCTTCCGAAGGTCGTACAAGCTCGGGGATGGTACCAATCGATCTGCAGGACCCAAATTAGTCCAGATGCAACCACTTTCCAAGTCTCTCCGACCTTCACAAAAAAAGTTATTCAAGAATATCTCTTTCTCCTATGTGCTTTCATCCCTAACCCTAACCCTAACCCTTCCGAAAGTCGGAGAAGCTCAAGGATGGTACCGATCGATGCGCGCTACCCCATTTAGTGGGGGTAGAGCCTACTTGCAAGTCTCTCCGACCTTCACAAAAAAAGTTATTCAAGAATATCTCTTTCTCCTATGTGCTTTCATCCCTAACCCTAACCCTAACCCTTCCGAAAGTCGGAGAAGCTCAAGGATGGTACCGATCGATGCGCGCTACCCCATTTAGTGGGGGTAGAGCCTACTTGCAAGTCTCTCCGACCTTCACAAAAAAAGTTATTCAAGAATATCTCTTTCTCCTATGTGCTTTCATCCCTAACCCTAACCCTAACCCTTCCGAAAGTCGGAGAAGCTCAAGGATGGTACCGATCGATGCGCGCTACCCCATTTAGTGGGGGTAGAGCCTACTTGCAAGTCTCTCCGACCTTCACAAAAAAAGTTATTCAAGAATATCTCTTTCTCCTATGTGCTTTCATCCCTAACCCTAACCCTAACCCTTCCGAAAGTCGGAGAAGCTCAAGGATGGTACCGATCGATGCGCGCTACCCCATTTAGTGGGGGTAGAGCCTACTTGCAAGTCTCTCCGACCTTCACAAAAAAAGTTATTCAAGAATATCTCTTTCTCCTATGTGCTTTCATCCCTAACCCTAACCCTAACCCTTCCGAAAGTCGGAGAAGCTCAAGGATGGTACTGATCGATGCGCGCAACCCCATTTAGTGGGGGTAGAGCCTACTTGCAAGTCTCTCCGACCTTCACAAAAAAAGTTATTCAAGAATATCTCCTCAGATTTGGGGGAATTTCGTCGGTCGACCTCTTCCGAAGGTCGTACAAGCTCGGGGATGGTACCAATCGATCCGCAGGACCCAAATTAGTCCAGATGCAAACACTTTCCAAGTCTCTCCGACCTTCACAAAAAAAGTTATTCAAGAATATCTCTTTCTCCTATGTGCTTTCATCCCTAACCCTAACCCTAACCCTTCCGAAAGTCGGAGAAGCTCAAGGATGGTACCGATCGATGCGCGCTACCCCATTTAGTGGGGGTAGAGCCTACTTGCAAGTCTCTCCGACCTTCACAAAAAAAGTTATTCAAGAATATCTCTTTCTCCTATGTGCTTTCATCCCTAACCCTAACCCTAACCCTTCCGAAAGTCGGAGAAGCTCAAGGATGGTACCGATCGATGCGCGCAACCCAATTTAGTGGGGGTAGAGCCTACTTGCAAGTCTCTCCGACCTTCACAAAAAAGGTTATTCAAGAATATCTCCTCAGATTTGGGGGAATTTCGTCGGTCGACCTCTTCCGAAGGTCGTACAAGCTCGGGGATGGTACCAATCGATCCGCAGGACCCAAATTAGTCCAGATGCAACCACTTTCCAAGTCTCTCCGACCTTCACAAAAAAAGTTATTCAAGAATATCTCTTTCTCCTATGTGCTTTCATCCCTAACCCTAACCCTAACCCTTCCGAAAGTCGGAGAAGCTCAAGGATGGTACCGATCGATGTGCGTTACCCCATTTAGTGGGGGTAGAGCCTACTTGCAAGTCTCTCCGACCTTCACAAAAAAAGTTATTCAAGAATATCTCCTCAGATTTGGGGGAATTTCGTCGGTCGACCTCTTCCGAAGGTCGTACAAGCTCGGGGATGGTACCAATCGATCCGCAGGACCCAAATTAGTCCAGATGCAACCACTTTCCAAGTCTCTCCGACCTTCACAAAAAAAGTTATTCAAGAATATCTCTTTCTCCTATGTGCTTTCATCCCTAACCCTAACCCTAACCCTTCCGAAAGTCGGAGAAGCTCAAGGATGGTACCGATCGATGCGCGCTACCCCATTTAGTGGGGGTAGAGCCTACTTGCAAGTCTCTCCGACCTTCACAAAAAAAGTTATTCAAGAATATCTCTTTCTCCTATGTGCTTTCATCCCTAACCCTAACCCTAACCCTTCCGAAAGTCGGAGAAGCTCAAGGATGGTACCGATCGATGCGCGTTACCCCATTTAGTGGGGGTAGAGCCTACTTGCAAGTCTCTCCGACCTTCACAAAAAAAGTTATTCAAGAATATCTCTTTCTCCTATGTGCTTTCATCCCTAACCCTAACCCTAACCCTTCCGAAAGTCGGAGAAGCTCAAGGATGGTACCGATCGATGCGCGCTACCCCATTTAGTGGGGGTAGAGCCTACTTGCAAGTCTCTCCGACCTTCACAAAAAAAGTTATTCAAGAATATCTCTTTCTCCTATGTGCTTTCATCCCTAACCCTAACCCTAACCCTTCCAAAAGTCGGAGAAGCTCAAGGATGGTACTGATCGATGCGCGCAACCCCATTTAGTGGGGGTAGAGCCTACTTGCAAGTCTCTCCGACCTTCACAAAAAAGGTTATTCAAGAATATCTCCTCAGATTTGGGGGAATTTCGTCGGTCGACCTCTTCCGAAGGTCGTACAAGCTCGGGGATGGTACCAATCGATCTGCAGGACCCAAATTAGTCCAGATGCAACCACTTTCCAAGTCTCTCCGACCTTCACAAAAAAAGTTATTCAAGAATATCTCTTTCTCCTATGTGCTTTCATCCCTAACCCTAACCCTAACCCTTCCGAAAGTCGGAGAAGCTCAAGGATGGTACCGATCGATGCGCGCTACCCCATTTAGTGGGGGTAGAGCCTACTTGCAAGTCTCTCCGACCTTCACAAAAAAAGTTATTCAAGAATATCTCTTTCTCCTATGTGCTTTCATCCCTAACCCTAACCCTAACCCTTCCGAAAGTCGGAGAAGCTCAAGGATGGTACCGATCGATGCGCGCTACCCCATTTAGTGGGGGTAGAGCCTACTTGCAAGTCTCTCCGACCTTCACAAAAAAAGTTATTCAAGAATATCTCTTTCTCCTATGTGCTTTCATCCCTAACCCTAACCCTAACCCTTCCCAAAGTCGGAGAAGCTCAAGGATGGTACCGATCGATGCGCGCTACCCCATTTAGTGGGGGTAGAGCCTACTTGCAAGTCTCTCCGACCTTCACAAAAAAAGTTATTCAAGAATATCTCTTTCTCCTATGTGCTTTCATCCCTAACCCTAACCCTAACCCTTCCGAAAGTCGGAGAAGCTCAAGGATGGTACTGATCGATGCGCGCAACCCCATTTAGTGGGGGTAGAGCCTACTTGCAAGTCTCTCCGACCTTCACAAAAAAAGTTATTCAAGAATATCTCCTCAGATTTGGGGGAATTTCGTCGGTCGACCTCTTCCGAAGGTCGTACAAGCTCGGGGATGGTACCAATCGATCCGCAGGACCCAAATTAGTCCAGATGCAACCACTTTCCAAGTCTCTCCGACCTTCACAAAAAAAGTTATTCAAGAATATCTCTTTCTCCTATGTGCTTTCATCCCTAACCCTAACCCTAACCCTTCCGAAAGTCGGAGAAGCTCAAGTATGGTACCGATCGATGCGCGCTACCCCATTTAGTGGGGGTAGAGCCTACTTGCAAGTCTCTCCGACCTTCACAAAAAAAGTTATTCAAGAATATCTCTTTCTCCTATGTGCTTTCATCCCTAACCCTAACCCTAACCCTTCCGAAAGTCGGAGAAGCTCAAGGATGGTACCGATCGATGCGCGCTACCCCATTTAGTGGGGGTAGAGCCTATTTGCAAGTCTCTCCGACCTTCACAAAAAAAGTTATTCAAGAATATCTCTTTCTCCTATGTGCTTTCATCCACTCAAAAAAAGGATATTGGCTGGCTGTCCTTTTTACTTGAATTAAAAGTGTATTTTGAACGAAATAATTTCATGTTTGCCACTTGAACGTGATAAAATTGCGTTGGATTTACTTAATATTCAACAACTTCGATTTAATACGATTCAATCACGTTGATACGAATTGATATGTTCGAGTGTCTGCGCAAGAAGCACTGCAATCGTCGCGAGAACACACCTCGGTGAGACATCGCGAGAGGAAAAATACCGGAAGTCGGGTCCGTGACCAATGGTTTTCGTCGGAATATCGTCAGGCTCACGGAGAAGGTAAGGAAAATCAATTTCCATCCAATCATATGCGAGCGAAATATTGTTCAGAAATCTCATCAGCGGTTGGTCTGTTCATTCCCCACGCTATTAGATCGCAGCAGTGTATTTGTTACTCGGTGTTAGCGGGTTTTTATCAAACTTAGCAAGTCGTCCGCCGCACATGGTGAGTTAACACGGTGTTTTGTGTTGCTAGTTGTGCTTCTATAGCTTTAGAAATAGTCACTCAAATACTTTTGTGTAAGCATTGAGATGAAGAATTACGTTACATCGTGTGAGAAGGAAACAGAGGATATGTGATGAATCGGCGGGTACATCAGAGAAGACGCGGCGTGTTTGAACGCCGGTTCAGGGGAGCCGAGCTCCATGACGGCCTCACTCGGCTGACTTTAACACGAAGGAAGACTCGCTGGCAGAAATAGTGAGTAACGTTAGCGCACGGGGACAGTGTGACTAGTTAACGAGTTGAAGGAAATACGAGTCGAGCATGGCGTAGCACGTGACTCATTCATGCAGACACGTGAAACGAGACGTCCACAAACGCTGCGTATCCTAACAACATTGTGTTCTGTTTACTGTAATTTGTCTACATTTGTATAATGTCCCGTTTCCCCGTGTTTTTTATTTCCAACCTCCATGATCCATTAGCAAAAAAAAGTAACTAATGCATCTGTACACGTTTAACCAGAGAATATGACTTTGTAAAATGTTGTCAGCAAAACTAAACATCAGCTCTTCTCTGATTTAATGAGAATCAGATTGATCATTGTTGCCAGCTCCTGCTGTGTTATTCAACCTGCTGATAGAATTATAATAACTATACATGAACAGTTACCTTCCTGGTAAAATAAAATGTCTATATAGTATGTTTAAGTATTTCTATTTGTTCTGCTTTGCATTAGCCTTTCTGTCTCTCTCTTCCTCCCTTAGTCTGTTTCCATTTCTCCCTATCTCCTTACACTCACCCTTTTCTACCTCTGCATCGAGCTCTCGCCTGTGTGTGTGTGTTTATGTGCGCATGTGGATGTGCTTTCCAATTATTTAATAACTTCATGTTAACTAATCAATCTCTCTCAATTTATTACAGAAAATTGTGAATGCCAAAGCGTGCTGTAACTGCTGTCCGACCAAAGGCGTCCTATCTGACTGCAACTGGGTCTGTTGTCCAACCTGTCTGTGAAAACAGGTAAAGGGGGCCATTATAAAGTTTCTTTACATAAGTATATCTGCCAAAGTGCCTTGTGTTTTTTTGTTAGCTAGAGCAGCAGAAACCTTAGTCCATTTGTAATTCATTTAGACTGCAGATCCATCGTCAAAAAAAATGTGATGTGTGTTTTAGGGGGGTGGGGCAAATGTGGAATTGTAAGCTGTGTAGCAAATCTATATCTTCTAGATGTGATTTACTGAAACATCTTCGACTACATCACCGTCAAAGGCAGCGCTACCCGTGCCCACACACAAACTGCCCATGTACTTTTAAAACATGGAATGCTATGCATATTCATTTAAGTAGAGTCCATCCTAAACCAAATTCCCAAGAGCTGCTGGAACTGTCATCATTCAGATGCACGTTATGCACTTGCAGAAGTCTATCTTCTGAAAAGGATTTTTTCATACACATTGGCACTCATTTGAAGAGTAATGAAACTGTTACATGTATGTTTATGGGTTGCAGTTTTAAAACAAATGTTTACGGAACCTTTCACTCTCACAAAAATAGAAAGCACAACCCACATACCTTGAAAAATTTCAAGCCAGGTGTAGTTACAACCAATCCAGTTTCCTCTGATAGTCCAGAGGAAGATGCATATCATCTAGATGACTCTGCAGTTGAAGCAGACACTGCATTTGCAAGTAGTCATGTGGAGTTTAACAAGAACTTGCCTGAAATAATTGAGCAAAATTTAGCTGCAGCATTGCTCAAGTTGGAGCATTTTGCACATGTGCCAGGCAGAAAACTGGATGAATTTTTAGAGGAATTGCATTACTTGTCAAGTTCAGCAACATTACCTCTGTCCATTAATGTTCTTGAGACTGTATTTCAGAAACATAGTACCACAACTGATATAGATGTGTTAACTGAAGTAGCCACTGCTCTGGGCACATCTAACCCCTTGCTCAAAGCCATAGGGAAAGATGGTCCCCTGAGTACATCTTATCTTCGCAACCAGTACTATAAAAAACACTTTAAGGTTGTAGAGCCCATTGAGTACATACTTGATGCCAAGGAAAAACAAAGTTTTCAATATGTGCCTGTACTGAAGTCTTTGCAGCAGCTCTTTGATAGAAGCGATGTTGTGGACAGGGTCGTTGAAAACCACAAAGCGCAGCAGACTAATAGGCAGCATACTGAGCAGCAAACTTACAAATCTTCTCAGGATGGTTCTCACTTCCAGGAGAACAGTTTTCTGTCTGGGGATGAGTTGAGAATTTTGATAACTTTATATGTAGATGACTTTGAAATCTGCAATCCCCTAGGTACTTCACGCAGGAAACATAAGCTTTGTGGAATCTACTGGAGCTTGAGTAATTTGCCTCCAGGTTCACATTCATCACTTTCCTCAATTTACTTGGCAGTCCTGTGTAAATCTGATGATGTGAAAAAGCATGGTTTTGACAGTGTCTTACACCCTCTGCTGCGAGATATGAAAACTTTGGAAGAAGAGGGAGTTTTCATTCCATTGCTCGGAAAATTTCTTAAAGGAACGATTCAGGTTGTTGCAGCAGATAACCTGGGTGCTCACAGTTTAGCTGGTTTCAACGAGAGCTTTTCTGGTGGGTATATCTGTCGATTTTGCACAGGAACACGAAAAGACATCCAAACAAAAGATGTAAAGTCGGGTCTATTTAGTCTCCGAACAAAGGAACTCCATGACTCTCATGTGAAATCAGCTAAGGAGAACGGTGCAAGTTGTTTCGGAGTGAAACATCATTGTGTTATCACCAAAACTCTTTCCCACTTCAGTGTTCTCACAGGTTATCCCCCAGATCTTATGCATGATGTTTTCGAGGGCATAGTGCCGGTAGAGCTTGCACGGTGCTTGGCATTGCTGATATCCAAAAAATATTTTAGTCTACAAACCCTCAACCAGTCCATCTTGCATTTCCCTTACAAGTGGGGAGACAAGACCAACAAGCCACATGTGATCCCACAAATGTTTTCAACAAAGAAAACAATTGGTGGGAATGCTCATGAAAACTGGGCTCTGTTGCGACTACTCCCATTCATAGTTGGTCATCTGGTGCCTGAGGGTGAAATGGCGTGGCAAATACTTTTGGACTTGAAAGACATTGTAGAGCTTGTTGTTGTTCCAACACACACAGATGAGTCCATTGCTTATCTTGAGGGCAAAATTTCAGAGCACAGACAAAAATACCAAGAACTGTTCCCTGACATGCAGCTCCTTCCAAAACATCATTATTTGGAGCACTATCCCCAGCTGATCAGGATGTTTGGTCCTCTTGTGGGACACTGGACCATGCGATTTGAGGCTAAGCACAGTTTTTTTAAGCAGGTTGCACGACACACCAATTGCTTTAAAAATGTGCCCCTCTCGCTAGCTGTTAAGCATCAGCTCGTGATTTCACATCATTTGAGATCGTGTAGTTTTGAAAAGACTGCCCTAGAGGTAACAAATGTCTCAACAGTTTCTGTCGATGTTTTGAAACATGAAGTAGTTCAGACTATTGAGCAGAAATTCCCCGGTACGACTGAAGTCCACCTTACTAAGTGTGTGACAAGCAAAGGTGTAAATTTCAGAAATGGAATGATAGTCGCTCATGGGTCTTCAAGTGGCCTGCCTGATTTTGCAGAGATAGTTCAGATTTGTGTTTTACAGGAGAAACTGTGTTTCATCGTAAGAAGGCTTTTTGGATGGTACAGGGAACATTTCAGAGCCTTTGAGCTGAGTGCATGTCCAGCCAGAGAAACAGCTTTGATCGAGCTTGATGAACTGGCTGATGACTACCCTTTGATCGATTACTTTGTTGGACCTCTCAGAATGGTGACATTAAAAAGACATATTATTACATAAGGTATGTTAATCATTATATAATTAATGTCAAATTGCTTTGTTCTAACATTGTTTTTTGAAGCTCTGACCAATTTTTGTTGAAGCATTTTAGCCTAATCTTCTCTTTCCTCATTTGCAGACTTCGGTGAAATGACTGATCAAGTGAAGCTCCGAATCATTCTGGGAGAGAATAATTCCCAGAGATTGATCCTTCCAGGCGGGATACCAGAGACCATCAGTGACCTTGCACACCAAATAAAGCAGCAGTGTGGAGTAGAAGGGGACTTCAGACTTCAATTCATGGACTATGAGTTCGGGAATGAATTCACCAACTTGCTGTCGATGTCAGATGTCCAGGACAAAAGTACCATCAAGGTCATATTTAATTCCATTACATCTGTCCAGCATGATGGCTCTCTGCCCTCTCCCTACCCAGCTGCTGCTGCCACCATTCGATCTCCAGATGACTCATCGTCCCTTTCTCCTGGTAGCTCACATGACACAGAAATACTGTCTTCACCGGAGTCCACTTCTTCAAGATCCTCTGGATGGCCCATTTTCTTCACTGTTCCCCGGTTCTCCTATGATGCTGAGCTGCAGCTGGAAAGGGCCAACACTGCTTTTAAAGACACTGGAACTTTGTTAAGTCCCAATAACCAACTTAAATCAGCCATTCTTGATGGCTTGACTGAAACTATTGTCAGGTACAAAGTGTACCTCTCCGACCGTGAGTTTGAGGAGGTAGCTGAATCTCTTGTATCAGCACATCCATGTTTGAGAGAGCCAGGCTCAGTCACTGGTTTTGGCGGCTGGAAGACTAGCTTGAAATATAAACTTGGTAACTACCGAACAAAGCTCAGGCGGCTTGGCTGCCCAGAAGTCACAATAAATGCCCTAACACACAAACCTGATGGCAAATGCAGTCCTGCCTTTGGTGTGAAGAGGCCAAAAAAAGCAGAAGTAAATTACTGCCCTGCCTACCCGTCTGGGGAAACAGCCGAGACACAAGAAGGACTCAGAGTGGCCCTCCTCTCAGAAGTGAAGAAAAGAAACAATGAGGAGAATGTGGCGAAAATGATGGACAAGACCTTTTCTTACAGGAGGCAAGAAGTAGTTCGGGAGGCACCAATGATAGCTGATTTCAAAACGAGGTGGCCGGCTCTCTTCCATGTGCATGAGGTAAATGACTGAGTGAAGGAACATCCCCTTTTACTTTTTACAGTGTGAGCTATATAGAGACACCTATTTTCAGACTCTGATGTAATTCATAAACTGGTAAGGATTCACTGGCTCTGACAGTGCAATTTGTATGGAGAGAACTAATATAGATAAACATGTGTTTTCAGTCTGACCTGCTAGATCAAACATGTACCACTGAAATCAAAATAGCCAAACTAAAACTTTTTTTTGTTTTGTTTTTGTCAATTTGTAGGTGTGTGTGGAATTCAAGAGGATCACAACCATCCATTTAGAGTCAAAGTTCTTCTCTGAGCTTGATGCTCACTCTGCAGACCTAATCAAGGTGTTTGCCAGGAAAAGCGGAGTTCAAGGGAGACGGATCAGAAGCATCATGGTACCCATGACTGAGGTATGATAATGGAAAGTGACTCATGTTATATACTCATATTTATAATAATTACTGCATACACATCTACTCTAGCTTCTAAAGGCTTTTCATGTTGTTATGACCTGTGAATCTTGCATCAGGTGTGTGAAAACAACTCTGCTGGTTGGTCAAGATGGTTTTCCTAATGTGTTTTTTCTCATATTCTCTCTAATTTGAATTCTTAGACTGACAGCATTGATGTCAAAAGAGAATGCATACTGAAAAGTCTTTGCGTCTACTTGAATGAAGATCCAGAGATGCTGGTGAAAGAGTACCTGGTATGTTGATTTAACTTCATCTTCACTGGGGATGATCATGGTTAATATTCCTTTGAATTCACATTGCCCTTAAAACTTTCAAAATATCAGCTCCAAAAACATTTGGAATGTAACATGATTATTTAAAGATAGTTGGTCATAGCTGTTTTACATTAATAGTGTAAAAATGACACGTGCTATAAGTTATGGAATATAATGCACATAAATGAAACATTATTTCTCTTATTTAATTAATTTGTTCTTAATTGCAGAGCGATGATGAAAGCAGTCTGGCGGCTATGGCAGCGACAGTCTTTGGAGTCTTTGTCATTCGACACCACGGTGCAGGGCCCAGTGACAACCCAGAGGATGTCGGAATTCTTCTGGAGGGTGTAACGGTGTTGCATGAGTTAAGGTATGTGCCTTTTGCAGTGGCAATGTTGCTTGCGCTTGTGTATGCTCTAAATCTGAGCTACCCCAGAGAGCTAAAATACACCTTTGAAGCTCTGCAGAAGGTCATTATGAATCTAGATGGAAATAAACTTTCCGCAAAAGTGCAAGCGCTCAAAACAATGCTTTCCCGTTGATAACGACACAAGGTACATGACTGAATTTTTTTTTCTTTTGCAATGTTTTGTTAGTTTACCAAGGTAAAGTTGTAATTTTACCTGTAACTGTTCACTGTTAACATTCCAAATGTGTGTGTAAATATGTTGTTCTGATGTTGAAGTGGAATGTGAAATGTTTCAAGGGAAATGTGAGTCTAATGCTGGCCTCACACTGCAAGGTTCACGTCAAATTTATGCCCTAGCCCCTCCCAACAATCGACAGAAAAATCTGGTCTGTGACATTGTCAGTTCTGACAATGCGTTCCCGTTAATAACGACACAAGGTACATGACTGAATTTTTTTTTCTTTTGCAATGTTTTAGGTTGCCCACTGTTGGCTTTTATGTCAAACTGAAATGTTTTGTTAGTTTACCAAGGTAAAGTTGTAATTTTACCTGTAACTGTTCACTGTTAACATTCAAAATGTGTGTGTAAATATGTTGTTCTGATGTTGAAGTGGAACGTGAAATGTTTCAAGGGAAATGTGAGTCTAATGCTTGCCTCACACTGCAAGGTTCACGTCAAATTTATGCCCTGGCCCCTCCCAATAATCGAAAGAAAAATCTGACATTGTCAGTCCTGATTGAGTGGGGTACAGCTCAATCATAAGCCTTGATCGTCTCATATAGTGTCGGGGGTTACCCGATCATTTTAAAACAATTTAGAAATTTGTTGAATCAGATCTTTCCAAAACTTTCTATCTGTGACCATTCCCTTGGCCACGATAATTCTAATGGAATCCTGTGATTTGTGATGGCTAAGACAGTACCCTATTTCTTAAAACCACTAGTTACTGTTCACTAAATAACTGTACTTTTATGTTTTTTTCAAGCACCTGAAAGGTAAACTTTGTGTTTTTGATGTAATACAATTCGATTGCCTCATCCACAGTTTGTCTTGTCTTGTTTCCAGCCTTTTAAACATTTTATTTGGTTTTGTTACAAGTCAAGTTGTTTGCACTTAAAAGCTATGGTTTGAATTTACTTAATTAAATCATGGAAAGTATTTCCATGTGATTGAATGGCTTTCTTTTAGCACTAAGCAATTATGTTGGGCCAACTTAATTTTTTTGGGTTAGAGTAACTCCATTTAATAGTTTAAATGTAATAATTTGAAATGAGTTGGATCAACTCTATCGAATCAAGTTGGATCTACTTCAACTAAGTAAATTGGATCAACTTGAAGAAATTACACTAACCCAACCTAAGAACATTATGTTAGACCAACATAATTGCTTAATGTTGAAAGAAACCCATTTAATAGTGTGGAAATACTTTCCATGATTTTTTTAAGTAAATCCAAAGAATTCTTTTTTTGAGTGTCCCTAACCCTAACCCTAACCCTTCCGAAAGTCGGAGAAGCTCAAGGATGGTACCGATCGATGCGCGCTACCCCATTTAGTGGGGGTAGAGCCTACTTGCAAGTCTCTCCGACCTTCACAAAAAAGTTATTCAAGAATATCTCTTTCTCCTATGTGCTTTCATCCCTAACCCTAACCCTAACCCTTCCGAAAGTCGGAGAAGCTCAAAGATGGTACTGATCGATGCGCGCAACCCCATTTAGTGGGGGTAGAGCCTACTTGCAAGTCTCTCCGACCTTCACAAAAAAAGTTATTCAAGAATATCTCCTCAGATTTGGGGGAATTTCGTCGGTCGACCTCTTCCGAAGGTCGTACAAGCTCGGGGATGGTACCAATCGATCCGCAGGACCCAAATTAGTCCAGATGCAACCACTTTCCAAGTCTCTCCGACCTTCACAAAAAAAGTTATTCAAGAATATCTCTTTCTCCTATGTGCTTTCATCCCTAACCCTAACCCTAACCCTTCCGAAAGTCGGAGAAGCTCAAGGATGGTACCGATCGATGCGCGTTACCCCATTTAGTGGGGGTAGAGCCTACTTGCAAGTCTTTCCGACCTTCACAAAAAAAGTTATTCAAGAATATCTCCTCAGATTTGGGGGAATTTCGTCGGTCGACCTCTTCCGAAGGTCGTACAAGCTCGGGGATGGTACCAATCGATCCGCAGGACCCAAATTAGTCCAGATGCAACCACTTTCCAAGTCTCTCCGACCTTCACAAAAAAAGTTATTCAAGAATATCTCTTTCTCCTATGTGCTTTCATCCCTAACCCTAACCCTAACCCTTCCGAAAGTCGGAGAAGCTCAAGGATGGTACCGATCGATGCGCGCTACCCCATTTAGTGGGGGTAGAGCCTACTTGCAAGTCTCTCCGACCTTCACAAAAAAAGTTATTCAAGAATATCTCTTTCTCCTATGTGCTTTCATCCCTAACCCTAACCCTAACCCTTCCGAAAGTCGGAGAAGCTCAAGGATGGTACCGATCGATGCGCGCTACCCCATTTAGTGGGGGTAGAGCCTATTTGCAAGTCTCTCCGACCTTCACAAAAAAAGTTATTCAAGAATATCTCTTTCTCCTATGTGCTTTCATCCCTAACCCTAACCCTAACCCTTCCGAAAGTCGGAGAAGCTCAAGGATGGTACCGATCGATGCGCGCTACCCCATTTAGTGGGGGTAGAGCCTACTTGCAAGTCTCTCCGACCTTCACAAAAAAAGTTATTCAAGAATATCTCTTTCTCCTATGTGCTTTCATCCCTAACCCTAACCCTAACCCTTCCGAAAGTCGGAGAAGCTCAAAGATGGTACTGATCGATGCGCGCAACCCCATTTAGTGGGGGTAGAGCCTACTTGCAAGTCTCTCCGACCTTCACAAAAAAAGTTATTCAAGAATATCTCCTCAGATTTGGGGGAATTTCGTCGGTCGACCTCTTCCGAAGGTCGTACAAGCTCGGGGATGGTACCAATCGATCCGCAGGACCCAAATTAGTCCAGATGCAACCACTTTCCAAGTCTCTCCGACCTTCACAAAAAAAGTTATTCAAGAATATCTCTTTCTCCTATGTGCTTTCATCCCTAACCCTAACCCTAACCCTTCCGAAAGTCGGAGAAGCTCAAGGATGGTACCGATCGATGCGCGCTACCCCATTTAGTGGGGGTAGAGCCTACTTGCAAGTCTCTCCGACCTTCACAAAAAAGTTATTCAAGAATATCTCTTTCTCCTATGTGCTTTCATCCCTAACCCTAACCCTAACCCTTCCGAAAGTCGGAGAAGCTCAAAGATGGTACTGATCGATGCGCGCAACCCCATTTAGTGGGGGTAGAGCCTACTTGCAAGTCTCTCCGACCTTCACAAAAAAAGTTATTCAAGAATATCTCCTCAGATTTGGGGGAATTTCGTCGGTCGACCTCTTCCGAAGGTCGTACAAGCTCGGGGATGGTACCAATCGATCCGCAGGACCCAAATTAGTCCAGATGCAACCACTTTCCAAGTCTCTCCGACCTTCACAAAAAAAGTTATTCAAGAATATCTCTTTCTCCTATGTGCTTTCATCCCTAACCCTAACCCTAACCCTTCCGAAAGTCGGAGAAGCTCAAGGATGGTACCGATCGATGCGCGCTACCCCATTTAGTGGGGGTAGAGCCTACTTGCAAGTCTTTCCGACCTTCACAAAAAAAGTTATTCAAGAATATCTCCTCAGATTTGGGGGAATTTCGTCGGTCGACCTCTTCCGAAGGTCGTACAAGCTCGGGGATGGTACCAATCGATCCGCAGGACCCAAATTAGTCCAGATGCAACCACTTTCCAAGTCTCTCCGACCTTCACAAAAAAAGTTATTCAAGAATATCTCTTTCTCCTATGTGCTTTCATCCCTAACCCTAACCCTAACCCTTCCGAAAGTCGGAGAAGCTCAAGGATGGTACCGATCGATGCGCGCTACCCCATTTAGTGGGGGTAGAGCCTACTTGCAAGTCTCTCCGACCTTCACAAAAAAAGTTATTCAAGAATATCTCTTTCTCCTATGTGCTTTCATCCCTAACCCTAACCCTAACCCTTCCGAAAGTCGGAGAAGCTCAAGGATGGTACCGATCGATGCGCGCTACCCCATTTAGTGGGGGTAGAGCCTATTTGCAAGTCTCTCCGACCTTCACAAAAAAAGTTATTCAAGAATATCTCTTTCTCCTATGTGCTTTCATCCCTAACCCTAACCCTAACCCTTCCGAAAGTCGGAGAAGCTCAAGGATGGTACCGATCGATGCGCGCTACCCCATTTAGTGGGGGTAGAGCCTACTTGCAAGTCTCTCCGACCTTCACAAAAAAAGTTATTCAAGAATATCTCTTTCTCCTATGTGCTTTCATCCCTAACCCTAACCCTAACCCTTCCGAAAGTCGGAGAAGCTCAAAGATGGTACTGATCGATGCGCGCAACCCCATTTAGTGGGGGTAGAGCCTACTTGCAAGTCTCTCCGACCTTCACAAAAAAAGTTATTCAAGAATATCTCCTCAGATTTGGGGGAATTTCGTCGGTCGACCTCTTCCGAAGGTCGTACAAGCTCGGGGATGGTACCAATCGATCCGCAGGACCCAAATTAGTCCAGATGCAACCACTTTCCAAGTCTCTCCGACCTTCACAAAAAAAGTTATTCAAGAATATCTCTTTCTCCTATGTGCTTTCATCCCTAACCCTAACCCTAACCCTTCCGAAAGTCGGAGAAGCTCAAGGATGGTACCGATCGATGCGCGCTACCCCATTTAGTGGGGGTAGAGCCTACTTGCAAGTCTCTCCGACCTTCACAAAAAAAGTTATTCAAGAATATCTCTTTCTCCTATGTGCTTTCATCCCTAACCCTAACCCTAACCCTTCCGAAAGTCGGAGAAGCTCAAGGATGGTACCGATCGATGCGCGCAACCCCATTTAGTGGGGGTAGAGCCTACTTGCAAGTCTCTCCGACCTTCACAAAAAAGGTTATTCAAGAATATCTCCTCAGATTTGGGGGAATTTCGTCGGTCGACCTCTTCCGAAGGTCGTACAAGCTCGGGGATGGTACCAATCGATCCGCAGGACCCAAATTAGTCCAGATGCAACCACTTTCCAAGTCTCTCCGACCTTCACAAAAAAAGTTATTCAAGAATATCTCTTTCTCCTATGTGCTTTCATCCCTAACCCTAACCCTAACCCTTCCGAAAGTCGGAGAAGCTCAAGGATGGTACCGATCGATGCGCGCTACCCCATTTAGTGGGGGTAGAGCCTACTTGCAAGTCTCTCCGACCTTCACAAAAAAAGTTATTCAAGAATATCTCTTTCTCCTATGTGCTTTCATCCCTAACCCTAACCCTAACCCTTCCAAAAGTCGGAGAAGCTCAAGGATGGTACTGATCGATGCGCGCAACCCCATTTAGTGGGGGTAGAGCCTACTTGCAAGTCTCTCCGACCTTCACAAAAAAAGTTATTCAAGAATATCTCTTTCTCCTATGTGCTTTCATCCCTAACCCTAACCCTAACCCTTCCGAAAGTCGGAGAAGCTCAAGGATGGTACCGATCGATGCGCGCAACCCCATTTAGTGGGGGTAGAGCCTACTTGCAAGTCTCTCCGACCTTCACAAAAAAGGTTATTCAAGAATATCTCCTCAGATTTGGGGGAATTTCGTCGGTCGACCTCTTCCGAAGGTCGTACAAGCTCGGGGATGGTACCAATCGATCCGCAGGACCCAAATTAGTCCAGATGCAACCACTTTCCAAGTCTCTCCGACCTTCACAAAAAAAGTTATTCAAGAATATCTCTTTCTCCTATGTGCTTTCATCCCTAACCCTAACCCTAACCCTTCCGAAAGTCGGAGAAGCTCAAGGATGGTACCGATCGATGCGCGCTACCCCATTTAGTGGGGGTAGAGCCTACTTGCAAGTCTCTCCGACCTTCACAAAAAAAGTTATTCAAGAATATCTCCTCAGATTTGGGGGAATTTCGTCGGTCGACCTCTTCCGAAGGTCGTACAAGCTCGGGGATGGTACCAATCGATCCGCAGGACCCAAATTAGTCCAGATGCAACCACTTTCCAAGTCTCTCCGACCTTCACAAAAAAAGTTATTCAAGAATATCTCTTTCTCCTATGTGCTTTCATCCCTAACCCTAACCCTAACCCTTCCGAAAGTCGGAGAAGCTCAAGGATGGTACCGATCGATGCGCGCTACCCCATTTAGTGGGGGTAGAGCCTACTTGTAAGTCTCTCCGACCTTCACAAAAAAAGTTATTCAAGAATATCTCTTTCTCCTATGTGCTTTCATCCCTAACCCTAACCCTAACCCTTCCGAAAGTCGGAGAAGCTCAAGGATGGTACCGATCGATGCGCGCTACCCCATTTAGTGGGGGTAGAGCCTACTTGCAAGTCTCTCCGACCTTCACAAAAAAAGTTATTCAAGAATATCTCTTTCTCCTATGTGCTTTCATCCCTAACCCTAACCCTAACCCTTCCGAAAGTCGGAGAAGCTCAAGGATGGTACCGATCGATGCGCGCTACCCCATTTAGTGGGGGTAGAGCCTACTTGCAAGTCTCTCCGACCTTCACAAAAAAAGTTATTCAAGAATATCTCTTTCTCCTATGTGCTTTCATCCCTAACCCTAACCCTAACCCTTCCAAAAGTCGGAGAAGCTCAAGGATGGTACTGATCGATGCGCGCAACCCCATTTAGTGGGGGTAGAGCCTACTTGCAAGTCTCTCCGACCTTCACAAAAAAAGTTATTCAAGAATATCTCCTCAGATTTGGGGGAATTTCGTCGGTCGACCTCTTCCGAAGGTCGTACAAGCTCGGGGATGGTACCAATCGATCTGCAGGACCCAAATTAGTCCAGATGCAACCACTTTCCAAGTCTCTCCGACCTTCACAAAAAAAGTTATTCAAGAATATCTCTTTCTCCTATGTGCTTTCATCCCTAACCCTAACCCTAACCCTTCCGAAAGTCGGAGAAGCTCAAGGATGGTACCGATCGATGCGCGCTACCCCATTTAGTGGGGGTAGAGCCTACTTGCAAGTCTCTCCGACCTTCACAAAAAAAGTTATTCAAGAATATCTCTTTCTCCTATGTGCTTTCATCCCTAACCCTAACCCTAACCCTTCCGAAAGTCGGAGAAGCTCAAAGATGGTACCGATCGATGCGCGCTACCCCATTTAGTGGGGGTAGAGCCTACTTGCAAGTCTCTCCGACCTTCACAAAAAAAGTTATTCAAGAATATCTCTTTCTCCTATGTGCTTTCATCCCTAACCCTAACCCTAACCCTTCCGAAAGTCGGAGAAGCTCAAGGATGGTACCGATCGATGCGCGCTACCCCATTTAGTGGGGGTAGAGCCTACTTGCAAGTCTCTCCGACCTTCACAAAAAAAGTTATTCAAGAATATCTCTTTCTCCTATGTGCTTTCATCCCTAACCCTAACCCTAACCCTTCCGAAAGTCGGAGAAGCTCAAGGATGGTACCGATCGATGCGCGCTACCCCATTTAGTGGGGGTAGAGCCTACTTGCAAGTCTCTCCGACCTTCACAAAAAAAGTTATTCAAGAATATCTCTTTCTCCTATGTGCTTTCATCCCTAACCCTAACCCTAACCCTTCCGAAAGTCGGAGAAGCTCAAGGATAGTACCGATCGATGCGCGCAACCCCATTTAGTGGGGGTAGAGCCTACTTGCAAGTCTCTCCGACCTTCACAAAAAAGGTTATTCAAGAATATCTCCTCAGATTTGGGGGAATTTCGTCGGTCGACCTCTTCCGAAGGTCGTACAAGCTCGGGGATGGTACCAATCGATCCGCAGGACCCAAATTAGTCCAGATGCAACCACTTTCCAAGTCTCTCCGACCTTCACAAAAAAAGTTATTCAAGAATATCTCTTTCTCCTATGTGCTTTCATCCCTAACCCTAACCCTAACCCTTCCGAAAGTCGGAGAAGCTCAAGGATAGTACCGATCGATGCGCGCTACCCCATTTAGTGGGGGTAGAGCCTACTTGCAAGTCTCTCCGACCTTCACAAAAAAAGTTATTCAAGAATATCTCCTCAGATTTGGGGGAATTTCGTCGGTCGACCTCTTCCGAAGGTCGTACAAGCTCGTGGATGGTACCAATCGATCCGCAGGACCCAAATTAGTCCAGATGCAACCACTTTCCAAGTCTCTCCGACCTTCACAAAAAAAGTTATTCAAGAATATCTCTTTCTCCTATGTGCTTTCATCCCTAACCCTAACCCTAACCCTTCCGAAAGTCGGAGAAGCTCAAGGATGGTACCGATCGATGCGCGCTACCCCATTTAGTGGGGGTAGAGCCTACTTGTAAGTCTCTCCGACCTTCACAAAAAAAGTTATTCAAGAATATCTCTTTCTCCTATGTGCTTTCATCCCTAACCCTAACCCTAACCCTTCCGAAAGTCGGAGAAGCTCAAAGATGGTACCGATCGATGCGCGCTACCCCATTTAGTGGGGGTAGAGCCTACTTGCAAGTCTCTCCGACCTTCACAAAAAAAGTTATTCAAGAATATCTCTTTCTCCTATGTGCTTTCATCCCTAACCCTAACCCTAACCCTTCCGAAAGTCGGAGAAGCTCAAGGATGGTACCGATCGATGCGCGCTACCCCATTTAGTGGGGGTAGAGCCTACTTGCAAGTCTCTCCGACCTTCACAAAAAAAGTTATTCAAGAATATCTCTTTCTCCTATGTGCTTTCATCCCTAACCCTAACCCTAACCCTTCCAAAAGTCGGAGAAGCTCAAGGATGGTACTGATCGATGCGCGCAACCCCATTTAGTGGGGGTAGAGCCTACTTGCAAGTCTCTCCGACCTTCACAAAAAAAGTTATTCAAGAATATCTCCTCAGATTTGGGGGAATTTCGTCGGTCGACCTCTTCCGAAGGTCGTACAAGCTCGGGGATGGTACCAATCGATCTGCAGGACCCAAATTAGTCCAGATGCAACCACTTTCCAAGTCTCTCCGACCTTCACAAAAAAAGTTATTCAAGAATATCTCTTTCTCCTATGTGCTTTCATCCCTAACCCTAACCCTAACCCTTCCGAAAGTCGGAGAAGCTCAAGGATGGTACCGATCGATGCGCGCTACCCCATTTAGTGGGGGTAGAGCCTACTTGCAAGTCTCTCCGACCTTCACAAAAAAAGTTATTCAAGAATATCTCTTTCTCCTATGTGCTTTCATCCCTAACCCTAACCCTAACCCTTCCGAAAGTCGGAGAAGCTCAAAGATGGTACCGATCGATGCGCGCTACCCCATTTAGTGGGGGTAGAGCCTACTTGCAAGTCTCTCCGACCTTCACAAAAAAAGTTATTCAAGAATATCTCTTTCTCCTATGTGCTTTCATCCCTAACCCTAACCCTAACCCTTCCGAAAGTCGGAGAAGCTCAAGGATGGTACCGATCGATGCGCGCTACCCCATTTAGTGGGGGTAGAGCCTACTTGCAAGTCTCTCCGACCTTCACAAAAAAAGTTATTCAAGAATATCTCTTTCTCCTATGTGCTTTCATCCCTAACCCTAACCCTAACCCTTCCGAAAGTCGGAGAAGCTCAAGGATGGTACCGATCGATGCGTGCTACCCCATTTAGTGGGGGTAGAGCCTACTTGCAAGTCTCTCCGACCTTCACAAAAAAAGTTATTCAAGAATATCTCTTTCTCCTATGTGCTTTCATCCCTAACCCTAACCCTAACCCTTCCAAAAGTCGGAGAAGCTCAAGGATGGTACTGATCGATGCGCGCAACCCCATTTAGTGGGGGTAGAGCCTACTTGCAAGTCTCTCCGACCTTCACAAAAAAAGTTATTCAAGAATATCTCCTCAGATTTGGGGGAATTTCGTCGGTCGACCTCTTCCGAAGGTCGTACAAGCTCGGGGATGGTACCAATCGATCTGCAGGACCCAAATTAGTCCAGATGCAACCACTTTCCAAGTCTCTCCGACCTTCACAAAAAAAGTTATTCAAGAATATCTCTTTCTCCTATGTGCTTTCATCCCTAACCCTAACCCTAACCCTTCCGAAAGTCGGAGAAGCTCAAGGATGGTACCGATCGATGCGCGCTACCCCATTTAGTGGGGGTAGAGCCTACTTGCAAGTCTCTCCGACCTTCACAAAAAAAGTTATTCAAGAATATCTCTTTCTCCTATGTGCTTTCATCCCTAACCCTAACCCTAACCCTTCCGAAAGTCGGAGAAGCTCAAAGATGGTACCGATCGATGCGCGCTACCCCATTTAGTGGGGGTAGAGCCTACTTGCAAGTCTCTCCGACCTTCACAAAAAAAGTTATTCAAGAATATCTCTTTCTCCTATGTGCTTTCATCCCTAACCCTAACCCTAACCCTTCCGAAAGTCGGAGAAGCTCAAGGATGGTACCGATCGATGCGCGCTACCCCATTTAGTGGGGGTAGAGCCTACTTGCAAGTCTCTCCGACCTTCACAAAAAAAGTTATTCAAGAATATCTCTTTCTCCTATGTGCTTTCATCCCTAACCCTAACCCTAACCCTTCCGAAAGTCGGAGAAGCTCAAGGATGGTACCGATCGATGCGTGCTACCCCATTTAGTGGGGGTAGAGCCTACTTGCAAGTCTCTCCGACCTTCACAAAAAAAGTTATTCAAGAATATCTCTTTCTCCTATGTGCTTTCATCCCTAACCCTAACCCTAACCCTTCCAAAAGTCGGAGAAGCTCAAGGATGGTACTGATCGATGCGCGCAACCCCATTTAGTGGGGGTAGAGCCTACTTGCAAGTCTCTCCGACCTTCACAAAAAAAGTTATTCAAGAATATCTCCTCAGATTTGGGGGAATTTCGTCGGTCGACCTCTTCCGAAGGTCGTACAAGCTCGGGGATGGTACCAATCGATCTGCAGGACCCAAATTAGTCCAGATGCAACCACTTTCCAAGTCTCTCCGACCTTCACAAAAAAAGTTATTCAAGAATATCTCTTTCTCCTATGTGCTTTCATCCCTAACCCTAACCCTAACCCTTCCGAAAGTCGGAGAAGCTCAAGGATGGTACCGATCGATGTGCGCTACCCCATTTAGTGGGGGTAGAGCCTACTTGCAAGTCTCTCCGACCTTCACAAAAAAAGTTATTCAAGAATATCTCTTTCTCCTATGTGCTTTCATCCCTAACCCTAACCCTAACCCTTCCGAAAGTCGGAGAAGCTCAAGGATGGTACCGATCGATGCGCGCTACCCCATTTAGTGGGGGTAGAGCCTACTTGCAAGTCTCTCCGACCTTCACAAAAAAAGTTATTCAAGAATATCTCCTCAGATTTGGGGGAATTTCGTCGGTCGACCTCTTCCGAAGGTCGTACAAGCTCGGGGATGGTACCAATCGATCCGCAGGACCCAAATTAGTCCAGATGCAACCACTTTCCAAGTCTCTCCGACCTTCACAAAAAAAGTTATTCAAGAATATCTCTTTCTCCTATGTGCTTTCATCCCTAACCCTAACCCTAACCCTTCCGAAAGTCGGAGAAGCTCAAGGATGGTACCGATCGATGCGCGCTACCCCATTTAGTGGGGGTAGAGCCTACTTGCAAGTCTCTCCGACCTTCACAAAAAAAGTTATTCAAGAATATCTCTTTCTCCTATGTGCTTTCATCCCTAACCCTAACCCTAACCCTTCCGAAAGTCGGAGAAGCTCAAGGATGGTACCGATCGATGCGCGCTACCCCATTTAGTGGGGGTAGAGCCTACTTGCAAGTCTCTCCGACCTTCACAAAAAAAGTTATTCAAGAATATCTCTTTCTCCTATGTGCTTTCATCCCTAACCCTAACCCTAACCCTTCCGAAAGTCGGAGAAGCTCAAGGATGGTACCGATCGATGCGCGCTACCCCATTTAGTGGGGGTAGAGCCTACTTGCAAGTCTCTCCAACCTTCACAAAAAAAGTTATTCAAGAATATCTCTTTCTCCTATGTGCTTTCATCCCTAACCCTAACCCTAACCCTTCCGAAAGTCGGAGAAGCTCAAGGATGGTACCGATCGATGCGCGCTACCCCATTTAGTGGGGGTAGAGCCTACTTGCAAGTCTCTCCGACCTTCACAAAAAAAGTTATTCAAGAATATCTCTTTCTCCTATGTGCTTTCATCCCTAACCCTAACCCTAACCCTTCCGAAAGTCGGAGAAGCTCAAGGATGGTACCGATCGATGCGCGCTACCCCATTTAGTGGGGGTAGAGCCTACTTGCAAGTCTCTCCGACCTTCACAAAAAAAGTTATTCAAGAATATCTCTTTCTCCTATGTGCTTTCATCCCTAACCCTAACCCTAACCCTTCCGAAAGTCGGAGAAGGTCAAGGATGGTACCGATCGATGCGCGCTACCCCATTTAGTGGGGGTAGAGCCTACTTGCAAGTCTCTCCGACCTTCACAAAAAAAGTTATTCAAGAATATCTCTTTCTCCTATGTGCTTTCATCCCTAACCCTAACCCTAACCCTTCCGAAAGTCGGAGAAGCTCAAGGATGGTACCGATCGATGCGCGCTACCCCATTTAGTGGGGGTAGAGCCTACTTGCAAGTCTCTCCGACCTTCACAAAAAAAGTTATTCAAGAATATCTCTTTCTCCTATGTGCTTTCATCCCTAACCCTAACCCTAACCCTTCCGAAAGTCGGAGAAGCTCAAGGATGGTACCGATCGATGCGCGCTACCCCATTTAGTGGGGGTAGAGCCTACTTGCAAGTCTCTCCGACCTTCACAAAAAAAGTTATTCAAGAATATCTCTTTCTCCTATGTGCTTTCATCCCTAACCCTAACCCTAACCCTTCCGAAAGTCGGAGAAGCTCAAGGATGGTACTGATCGATGCGCGCAACCCCATTTAGTGGGGGTAGAGCCTACTTGCAAGTCTCTCCGACCTTCACAAAAAAAGTTATTCAAGAATATCTCCTCAGATTTGGGGGAATTTCGTCGGTCGACCTCTTCCGAAGGTCGTACAAGCTCGGGGATGGTACCAATCGATCCGCAGGACCCAAATTAGTCCAGATGCAACCACTTTCCAAGTCTCTCCGACCTTCACAAAAAAAGTTATTCAAGAATATCTCTTTCTCCTATGTGCTTTCATCCCTAACCCTAACCCTAACCCTTCCGAAAGTCGGAGAAGCTCAAGGATGGTACCGATCGATGCGCGCTACCCCATTTAGTGGGGGTAGAGCCTACTTGCAAGTCTCTCCGACCTTCACAAAAAAAGTTATTCAAGAATATCTCTTTCTCCTATGTGCTTTCATCCCTAACCCTAACCCTTCCGAAAGTCGGAGAAGCTCAAGGATGGTACCGATCGATGCGCGCTACCCCATTTAGTGGGGGTAGAGCCTATTTGCAAGTCTCTCCGACCTTCACAAAAAAAGTTATTCAAGAATATCTCTTTCTCCTATGTGCTTTCATCCCTAACCCTAACCCTAACCCTTCCGAAAGTCGGAGAAGCTCAAGGATGGTACCGATCGATGCGCGCTACCCCATTTAGTGGGGGTAGAGCCTACTTGCAAGTCTCTCCGACCTTCACAAAAAAAGTTATTCAAGAATATCTCTTTCTCCTATGTGCTTTCATCCCTAACCCTAACCCTAACCCTTCCGAAAGTCGGAGAAGCTCAAGGATGGTACTGATCGATGCGCGCAACCCCATTTAGTGGGGGTAGAGCCTACTTGCAAGTCTCTCCGACCTTCAAAAAAAAAGTAATCTAAGAATATCTCCTCAGATTTGGGGGAATTTCGTCGGTCGACCTCTTCCGAAGGTCGTACAAGCTCGGGGATGGTACCAATCGATCCGCAGGACCCAAATTAGTCCAGATGCAACCACTTTCCAAGTCTCTCCGACCTTCACAAAAAAAGTTATTCAAGAATATCTCTTTCTCCTATGTGCTTTCATCCCTAACCCTAACCCTAACCCTTCCGAAAGTCGGAGAAGCTCAAGGATGGTACCGATCGATGCGCGCTACCCCATTTAGTGGGGGTAGAGCCTACTTGCAAGTCTCTCCGACCTTCACAAAAAAAGTTATTCAAGAATATCTCTTTCTCCTATGTGCTTTCATCCCTAACCCTAACCCTAACCCTTCCGAAATTCGGAGAAGCTCAAGGATGGTACTGATCGATGCGCGCAACCCCATTTAGTGGGGGTAGAGCCTACTTGCAAGTCTCTCCGACCTTCACAAAAAAGGTTATTCAAGAATATCTCTTTCTCCTATGTGCTTTCATCCCTAACCCTAACCCTTCCAAAAGTCGGAGAAGCTCAAGGATGGTACCGATCGATGCGCGCTACCCCATTTAGTGGGGGTAGAGCCTACTTGCAAGTCTCTCCGACCTTCACAAAAAAAGTTATTCAAGAATATCTCTTTCTCCTATGTGCTTTCATCCCTAACCCTAACCCTAACCCTTCCGAAAGTCGGAGAAGCTCAAGGATGGTACCGATCGATGCGCGCTACCCCATTTAGTGGGGGTAGAGCCTACTTGCAAGTCTCTCCGACCTTCACAAAAAAAGTTATTCAAGAATATCTCCTCAGATTTGGGGGAATTTCGTCGGTCGACCTCTTCCGAAGGTCGTACAAGCTCAGGGATGGTACCAATCGATCCGCAGGACCCAAATTAGTCCAGATGCAACCACTTTCCAAGTCTCTCCGACCTTCACAAAAAAAGTTATTCAAGAATATCTCTTTCTCCTATGTGCTTTCATCCCTAACCCTAACCCTAACCCTTCCGAAAGTCGGAGAAGCTCAAGGATGGTACCGATCGATGCGCGCTACCCCATTTAGTGGGGGTAGAGCCTACTTGCAAGTCTCTCCGACCTTCACAAAAAAAGTTATTCAAGAATATCTCTTTCTCCTATGTGCTTTCATCCCTAACCCTAACCCTAACCCTTCCGAAAGTCGGAGAAGCTCAAGGATCAAGGATGGTACCGATCGATGCGCGCTACCCCATTTAGTGGGGGTAGAGCCTACTTGCAAGTCTCTCCGACCTTCACAAAAAAAGTTATTCAAGAATATCTCTTTCTCCTATGTGCTTTCATCCCTAACCCTAACCCTAACCCTTCCGAAAGTCGGAGAAGCTCAAGGATGGTACCGATCGATGCGCGCTACCCCATTTAGTGGGGGTAGAGCCTACTTGCAAGTCTCTCCGACCTTCACAAAAAAAGTTATTCAAGAATATCTCCTCAGATTTGGGGGAATTTCGTCGGTCGACCTCTTCCGAAGGTCGTACAAGCTCGGGGATGGTACCAATCGATCCGCAGGACCCAAATTAGTCCAGATGCAACCACTTTCCAAGTCTCTCCGACCTTCACAAAAAAAGTTATTCAAGAATATCTCTTTCTCCTATGTGCTTTCATCCCTAACCCTAACCCTAACCCTTCCGAAAGTCGGAGAAGCTCAAGGATGGTACCGATCGATGCGCGCTACCCCATTTAGTGGGGGTAAAGCCTACTTGCAAGTCTCTCCGACCTTCACAAAAAAAGTTATTCAAGAATATCTCTTTCTCCTATGTGCTTTCATCCCTAACCCTAACCCTAACCCTTCCGAAAGTCGGAGAAGCTCAAGGATGGTACCGATCGATGCGCGCTACCCCATTTAGTGGGGGTAGAGCCTACTTGCAAGTCTCTCCGACCTTCACAAAAAAAGTTATTCAAGAATATCTCTTTCTCCTATGTGCTTTCATCCCTAACCCTAACCCTTCCGAAAGTCGGAGAAGCTCAAGGATGGTACCGATCGATGCGCGCTACCCCATTTAGTGGGGGTAGAGCCTACTTGCAAGTCTCTCCGACCTTCACAAAACAAGTTATTCAAGAATATCTCCTCAGATTTGGGGGAATTTCGTCGGTCGACCTCTTCCGAAGGTCGTACAAGCTCGGGGATGGTACCAATCGATCTGCAGGACCCAAATTAGTCCAGATGCAACCACTTTCCAAGTCTCTCCGACCTTCACAAAAAAAGTTATTCAAGAATATCTCTTTCTCCTATGTGCTTTCATCCCTAACCCTAACCCTAACCCTTCCGAAAGTCGGAGAAGCTCAAGGATGGTACCGATCGATGCGCGCTACCCCATTTAGTGGGGGTAAAGCCTACTTGCAAGTCTCTCCGACCTTCACAAAAAAAGTTATTCAAGAATATCTCTTTCTCCTATGTGCTTTCATCCCTAACCCTAACCCTAACCCTTCCGAAAGTCGGAGAAGCTCAAAGATGGTACCGATCGATGCGCGCTACCCCATTTAGTGGGGGTAGAGCCTACTTGCAAGTCTCTCCGACCTTCACAAAAAAAGTTATTCAAGAATATCTCTTTCTCCTATGTGCTTTCATCCCTAACCCTAACCCTAACCCTTCCGAAAGTCGGAGAAGCTCAAGGATGGTACCGATCGATGCGCGCTACCCCATTTAGTGGGGGTAGAGCCTACTTGCAAGTCTCTCCGACCTTCACAAAAAAAGTTATTCAAGAATATCTCTTTCTCCTATGTGCTTTCATCCCTAACCCTAACCCTAACCCTTCCAAAAGTCGGAGAAGCTCAAGGATGGTACCGATCGATGCGCGCTACCCCATTTAGTGGGGGTAGAGCCTACTTGCAAGTCTCTCCGACCTTCACAAAAAAAGTTATTCAAGAATATCTCTTTCTCCTATGTGCTTTCATCCCTAACCCTAACCCTAACCCTTCCGAAAGTCGGAGAAGCTCAAGGATGGTACCGATCGATGTGCGCTACCCCATTTAGTGGGGGTAGAGCCTACTTGCAAGTCTCTCCGACCTTCACAAAAAAAAGTTATTCAAGAATATCTCCTCAGATTTGGGGGAATTTCGTCGGTCGACCTCTTCCGAAGGTCGTACAAGCTCGGGGATGGTACCAATCGATCCGCAGGACCCAAATTAGTCCAGATGCAACCACTTTCCAAGTCTCTCCGACCTTCACAAAAAAAGTTATTCAAGAATATCTCTTTCTCCTATGTGCTTTCATCTCTAACCCTAACCCTAACCCTTCCAAAAGTCGGAGAAGCTCAAGGATGGTACCGATCGATGCGCGCTACCCCATTTAGTGGGGGTAGAGCCTACTTGCAAGTCTCTCCGACCTTCACAAAAAAAGTTATTCAAGAATTTCTCTTTCTCCTATGTGCTTTCATCCCTAACCCTAACCCTAACCCTTCCGAAAGTCGGAGAAGCTCAAGGATGGTACCGATCGATGTGCGCTACCCCATTTAGTGGGGGTAGAGCCTACTTGCAAGTCTCTCCGACCTTCACAAAAAAAGTTATTCAAGAATATCTCCTCAGATTTGGGGGAATTTCGTCGGTCGACCTCTTCCGAAGGTCGTACAAGCTCGGGGATGGTACCAATCGATCTGCAGGACCCAAATTAGTCCAGATGCAACCACTTTCCAAGTCTCTCCGACCTTCACAAAAAAAGTTATTCAAGAATATCTCTTTCTCCTATGTGCTTTCATCCCTAACCCTAACCCTAACCCTTCCGAAAGTCGGAGAAGCTCAAGGATGGTACCGATCGATGCGCGCTACCCCATTTAGTGGGGGTAGAGCCTACTTGCAAGTCTCTCCTACCTTCACAAAAAAAGTTATTCAAGAATATCTCTTTCTCCTATGTGCTTTCATCCCTAACCCTAACCCTAACCCTTCCGAAAGTCGGAGAAGCTCAAGGATGGTACCGATCGATGCGCGCTACCCCATTTAGTGGGGGTAGAGCCTACTTGCAAGTCTCTCCGACCTTCACAAAAAAAGTTATTCAAGAATATCTCTTTCTCCTATGTGCTTTCATCCCTAACCCTAACCCTAACCCTTCCGAAAGTCGGAGAAGCTCAAGGATGGTACCGATCGATGCGCGCAACCCCATTTAGTGGGGGTAGAGCCTACTTGCAAGTCTCTCCGACCTTCACAAAAAAAGTTATTCAAGAATATCTCCTCAGATTTGGGGGAATTTCGTCGGTCGACCTCTTCCGAAGGTCGTACAAGCTCGGGGATGGTACCAATCGATCCGCAGGACCCAAATTAGTCCAGATGCAACCACTTTCCAAGTCTCTCCGACCTTCACAAAAAAAGTTATTCAAGAATATCTCTTTCTCCTATGTGCTTTCATCCCTAACCCTAACCCTAACCCTTCCGAAAGTCGGAGAAGCTCAAGGATGGTACTGATCGATGCGCGCAACCCCATTTAGTGGGGGTAGAGCCTACTTGCAAGTCTCTCCGACCTTCACAAAAAAAGTTATTCAAGAATATCTCCTCAGATTTGGGGGAATTTCGTCGGTCGACCTCTTCCGAAGGTCGTACAAGCTCGGGGATGGTACCAATCGATCCGCAGGACCCAAATTAGTCCAGATGCAACCACTTTCCAAGTCTCTCCGACCTTCACAAAAAAAGTTATTCAAGAATATCTCTTTCTCCTATGTGCTTTCATCCCTAACCCTAACCCTAACCCTTCCGAAAGTCGGAGAAGCTCAAGGATGGTACCAATCGATGCGCACTACCCCATTTAGTGGGGGTAGAGCCTACTTGCAAGTCTCTCCGACCTTCACAAAAAAAGTTATTCAAGAATATCTCTTTCTCCTATGTGCTTTCATCCCTAACCCTAACCCTAACCCTTCCGAAAGTCGGAGAAGCTCAAGGATGGTACCGATCGATGCGCGCAACCCCATTTAGTGGGGGTAGAGCCTACTTGCAAGTCTCTCCGACCTTCACAAAAAAAGTTATTCAAGAATATCTCCTCAGATTTGGGGGAATTTCGTCGGTCGACCTCTTCCGAAGGTCGTACAAGCTCGGGGATGGTACCAATCGATCCGCAGGACCCAAATTAGTCCAGATGCAACCACTTTCCAAGTCTCTCCGACCTTCACAAAAAAAGTTATTCAAGAATATCTCTTTCTCCTATGTGCTTTCATCCCTAACCCTAACCCTAACCCTTCCGAAAGTCGGAGAAGCTCAAGGATGGTACCGATCGATGCGCGCTACCCCATTTAGTGGGGGTAGAGCCTACTTGCAAGTCTCTCCGACCTTCACAAAAAAAGTTATTCAAGAATATCTCCTCAGATTTGGGGGAATTTCGTCGGTCGACCTCTTCCGAAGGTCGTACAAGCTCGGGGATGGTACCAATCGATCCGCAGGACCCAAATTAGTCCAGATGCAACCACTTTCCAAGTCTCTCCGACCTTCACAAAAAAAGTTATTCAAGAATATCTCTTTCTCCTATGTGCTTTCATCCCTAACCCTAACCCTAACCCTTCCGAAAGTCGGAGAAGCTCAAGGATGGTACCGATCGATGCGCGCTACCCCATTTAGTGGGAGTAGAGCCTACTTGCAAGTCTCTCCGACCTTCACAAAAAAAGTTATTCAAGAATATCTCCTCAGATTTGGGGGAATTTCGTCGGTCGACCTCTTCCGAAGGTCGTACAAGCTCGGGGATGGTACCAATCGATCCGCAGGACCCAAATTAGTCCAGATGCAACCACTTTCCAAGTCTCTCCGACCTTCACAAAAAAAGTTATTCAAGAATATCTCTTTCTCCTATGTGCTTTCATCCCTAACCCTAACCCTAACCCTTCCGAAAGTCGGAGAAGCTCAAGGATGGTACCGATCGATGCGCGCTACCTCATTTAGTGGGGGTAGAGCCTACTTGCAAGTCTCTCCGACCTTCACAAAAAAAGTTATTCAAGAATATCTCTTTCTCCTATGTGCTTTCATCCCTAACCCTAACCCTAACCCTTCCGAAAGTTGGAGAAGCTCAAGGATGGTACCGATCGATGCGCGCTACCCCATTTAGTGGGGGTAGAGCCTACTTGCAAGTCTCTCCGACCTTCACAAAAAAAGTTATTCAAGAATATCTCTTTCTCCTATGTGCTTTCATCCCTAACCCTAACCCTAACCCTTCCGAAAGTCGGAGAAGCTCAAGGATGGTACCGATCGATGCGCGCTACCCCATTTAGTGGGGGTAGAGCCTACTTGCAAGTCTCTCCGACCTTCACAAAAAAAGTTATTCAAGAATATCTCTTTCTCCTATGTGCTTTCATCCCTAACCCTAACCCTAACCCTTCCGAAAGTCGGAGAAGCTCAAGGATGGTACCGATCGATGCGCGCAACCCCATTTAGTGGGGGTAGAGCCTACTTGCAAGTCTCTCCGACCTTCACAAAAAAAGTTATTCAAGAATATCTCCTCAGATTTGGGGGAATTTCGTCGGTCGACCTCTTCCGAAGGTCGTACAAGCTCGGGGATGGTACCAATCGATCCGCAGGACCCAAATTAGTCCAGATGCAACCACTTTCCAAGTCTCTCCGACCTTCACAAAAAAAGTTATTCAAGAATATCTCTTTCTCCTATGTGCTTTCATCCCTAACCCTAACCCTAACCCTTCCGAAAGTCGGAGAAGCTCAAGGATGGTACCGATCGATGCGCGCTACCCCATTTAGTGGGGGTAGAGCCTACTTGCAAGTCTCTCCGACCTTCACAAAAAAAGTTATTCAAGAATATCTCCTCAGATTTGGGGGAATTTCGTCGGTCGACCTCTTCCGAAGGTCGTACAAGCTCGGGGATGGTACCAATCGATCCGCAGGACCCAAATTAGTCCAGATGCAACCACTTTCCAAGTCTCTCCGACCTTCACAAAAAAAGTTATTCAAGAATATCTCTTTCTCCTATGTGCTTTCATCCCTAACCCTAACCCTAACCCTTCCGAAAGTCGGAGAAGCTCAAGGATGGTACCGATCGATGCGCGCTACCCCATTTAGTGGGAGTAGAGCCTACTTGCAAGTCTCTCCGACCTTCACAAAAAAAGTTATTCAAGAATATCTCCTCAGATTTGGGGGAATTTCGTCGGTCGACCTCTTCCGAAGGTCGTACAAGCTCGGGGATGGTACCAATCGATCCGCAGGACCCAAATTAGTCCAGATGCAACCACTTTCCAAGTCTCTCCGACCTTCACAAAAAAAGTTATTCAAGAATATCTCTTTCTCCTATGTGCTTTCATCCCTAACCCTAACCCTAACCCTTCCGAAAGTCGGAGAAGCTCAAGGATGGTACCGATCGATGCGCGCTACCTCATTTAGTGGGGGTAGAGCCTACTTGCAAGTCTCTCCGACCTTCACAAAAAAAGTTATTCAAGAATATCTCTTTCTCCTATGTGCTTTCATCCCTAACCCTAACCCTAACCCTTCCGAAAGTTGGAGAAGCTCAAGGATGGTACCGATCGATGCGCGCTACCCCATTTAGTGGGGGTAGAGCCTACTTGCAAGTCTCTCCGACCTTCACAAAAAAAGTTATTCAAGAATATCTCTTTCTCCTATGTGCTTTCATCCCTAACCCTAACCCTAACCCTTCCGAAAGTCGGAGAAGCTCAAGGATGGTACCGATCGATGCGCGCTACCCCATTTAGTGGGGGTAGAGCCTACTTGCAAGTCTCTCCGACCTTCACAAAAAAAGTTATTCAAGAATATCTCTTTCTCCTATGTGCTTTCATCCCTAACCCTAACCCTAACCCTTCCGAAAGTCGGAGAAGCTCAAGGATGGTACTGATCGATGCGGGCAACCCCATTTAGTGGGGGTAGAGCCTACTTGCAAGTCTCTCCGACCTTCACAAAAAAAGTTATTCAAGAATATCTCCTCAGATTTGGGGGAATTTCGTCGGTCGACCTCTTCCGAAGGTCGTACAAGCTCGGGGATGGTACCAATCGATCCGCAGGACCCAAATTAGTCCAGATGCAACCACTTTCCAAGTCTCTCCGACCTTCACAAAAAAGGTTATTCAAGAATATCTCTTTCTCCTATGTGCTTTCATCCCTAACCCTAACCCTAACCCTTCCGAAAGTCGGAGAAGCTCAAGGATGGTACCGATCGATGCGCGCTACCCCATTTAGTGGGGGTAGAGCCTACTTGCAAGTCTCTCCGACCTTCACAAAAAAAGTTATTCAAGAATATCTCTTTCTCCTATGTGCTTTCATCCCTAACCCTAACCCTAACCCTTACGAAAGTCGGAGAAGCTCAAGGATGGTACCGATCGATGCGCGCAATCCCATTTAGTGGGGGTAGAGCCTACTTGCAAGTCTCTCCGACCTTCACAAAAAAAGTTATTCAAGAATATCTCCTCAGATTTGGGGGAATTTCGTCGGTCGACCTCTTTCGAAGGTCGTACAAGCTCGGGGATGGTACCAATCGATCCGCAGGACCCAAATTAGTCCAGATGCAACCACTTTCCAAGTCTCTCCGACCTTCACAAAAAAAGTTATTCAAGAATATCTCTTTCTCCTATGTGCTTTCATCCCTAACCCTAACCCTAACCCTTCCGAAAGTCGGAGAAGCTCAAGGATGGTACCGATCGATGCGCGCTACCCCATTTAGTGGGGGTAGAGCCTACTTGCAAGTCTCTCCGACCTTCACAAAAAAAGTTATTCAAGAATATCTCTTTCTCCTATGTGCTTTCATCCCTAACCCTAACCCTAACCCTTACGAAAGTCGGAGAAGCTCAAGGATGGTACCGATCGATGCGCGCAATCCCATTTAGTGGGGGTAGAGCCTACTTGCAAGTCTCTCCGACCTTCACAAAAAAAGTTATTCAAGAATATCTCCTCAGATTTGGGGGAATTTCGTCGGTCGACCTCTTTCGAAGGTCGTACAAGCTCGGGGATGGTACCAATCGATCCGCAGGACCCAAATTAGTCCAGATGCAACCACTTTCCAAGTCTCTCCGACCTTCACAAAAAAAGTTATTCAAGAATATCTCTTTCTCCTATGTGCTTTCATCCCTAACCCTAACCCTAACCCTTCCGAAAGTCGGAGAAGCTCAAGGATGGTACCGATCGATGCGCGCTACCTCATTTAGTGGGGGTAGAGCCTACTTGCAAGTCTCTCCGACCTTCACAAAAAAAGTTATTCAAGAATATCTCTTTCTCCTATGTGCTTTCATCCCTAACCCTAACCCTAACCCTTCCGAAAGTTGGAGAAGCTCAAGGATGGTACCGATCGATGCGCGCTACCCCATTTAGTGGGGGTAGAGCCTACTTGCAAGTCTCTCCGACCTTCACAAAAAAAGTTATTCAAGAATATCTCTTTCTCCTATGTGCTTTCATCCCTAACCCTAACCCTAACCCTTCCGAAAGTCGGAGAAGCTCAAGGATGGTACCGATCGATGCGCGCTACCCCATTTAGTGGGGGTAGAGCCTACTTGCAAGTCTCTCCGACCTTCACAAAAAAAGTTATTCAAGAATATCTCTTTCTCCTATGTGCTTTCATCCCTAACCCTAACCCTAACCCTTCCGAAAGTCGGAGAAGCTCAAGGATGGTACTGATCGATGCGGGCAACCCCATTTAGTGGGGGTAGAGCCTACTTGCAAGTCTCTCCGACCTTCACAAAAAAAGTTATTCAAGAATATCTCCTCAGATTTGGGGGAATTTCGTCGGTCGACCTCTTCCGAAGGTCGTACAAGCTCGGGGATGGTACCAATCGATCCGCAGGACCCAAATTAGTCCAGATGCAACCACTTTCCAAGTCTCTCCGACCTTCACAAAAAAGGTTATTCAAGAATATCTCTTTCTCCTATGTGCTTTCATCCCTAACCCTAACCCTAACCCTTCCGAAAGTCGGAGAAGCTCAAGGATGGTACCGATCGATGCGCGCTACCCCATTTAGTGGGGGTAGAGCCTACTTGCAAGTCTCTCCGACCTTCACAAAAAAAGTTATTCAAGAATATCTCTTTCTCCTATGTGCTTTCATCCCTAACCCTAACCCTAACCCTTACGAAAGTCGGAGAAGCTCAAGGATGGTACCGATCGATGCGCGCAATCCCATTTAGTGGGGGTAGAGCCTACTTGCAAGTCTCTCCGACCTTCACAAAAAAAGTTATTCAAGAATATCTCCTCAGATTTGGGGGAATTTCGTCGGTCGACCTCTTTCGAAGGTCGTACAAGCTCGGGGATGGTACCAATCGATCCGCAGGACCCAAATTAGTCCAGATGCAACCACTTTCCAAGTCTCTCCGACCTTCACAAAAAAAGTTATTCAAGAATATCTCTTTCTCCTATGTGCTTTCATCCCTAACCCTAACCCTAACCCTTCCGAAAGTCGGAGAAGCTCAAGGATGGTACCGATCGATGCGCGCTACCCCATTTAGTGGGGGTAGAGCCTACTTGCAAGTCTCTCCGACCTTCACAAAAAAAGTTATTCAAGAATATCTCTTTCTCCTATGTGCTTTCATCCCTAACCCTAACCCTAACCCTTCCGAAAGTCGGAGAAGCTCAAGGATGGTACCGATCGATGCGCGCTACCCCATTTAGTGGGGGTAGAGCCTACTTGCAAGTCTCTCCGACCTTCACAAAAAAAGTTATTCAAGAATATCTCTTTCTCCTATGTGCTTTCATCCCTAACCCTAACCCTAACCCTTCCGAAAGTCGGAGAAGCTCAAGGATGGTACCGATCGATGCGCGCTACCCCATTTAGTGGGGGTAGAGCCTACTTGCAAGTCTCTCCGACCTTCACAAAAAAAGTTATTCAAGAATATCTCTTTCTCCTATGTGCTTTCATCCCTAACCCTAACCCTTCCAAAAGTCGGAGAAGCTCAAGGATGGTACCGATCGATGCGCGCTACCCCATTTAGTGGGGGTAGAGCCTACTTGCAAGTCTCTCCGACCTTCACAAAAAAAGTTATTCAAGAATATCTCTTTCTCCTATGTGCTTTCATCCCTAACCCTAACCCTAACCCTTCCGAAAGTTGGAGAAGCTCAAGGATGGTACCGATCGATGCGCGCTACCCCATTTAGTGGGGGTAGAGCCTACTTGCAAGTCTCTCCGACCTTCACAAAAAAAGTTATTCAAGAATATCTCTTTCTCCTATGTGCTTTCATCCCTAACCCTAACCCTAACCCTTCCGAAAGTCGGAGAAGCTCAAGGATGGTACCGATCGATGCGCGCAACCCCATTTAGTGGGGGTAGAGCCTACTTGCAAGTCTCTCCGACCTTCACAAAAAAAGTTATTCAAGAATATCTCCTCAGATTTGGGGGAATTTCGTCGGTCGACCTCTTCCGAAGGTCGTACAAGCTCGGGGATGGTACCAATCGATCCGCAGGACCCAAATTAGTCCAGATGCAACCACTTTCCAAGTCTCTCCGACCTTCACAAAAAAAGTTATTCAAGAATATCTCTTTCTCCTATGTGCTTTCATCCCTAACCCTAACCCTAACCCTTCCGAAAGTCGGAGAAGCTCAAAGATGGTACCGATCGATGCGCGCTACCCCATTTAGTGGGGGTAGAGCCTACTTGCAAGTCTCTCCGACCTTCACAAAAAAAGTTATTCAAGAATATCTCCTCAGATTTGGGGGAATTTCGTCGGTCGACCTCTTCCGAAGGTCGTACAAGCTCGGGGATGGTACCAATCGATCCGCAGGACCCAAATTAGTCCAGATGCAACCACTTTCCAAGTCTCTCCGACCTTCACAAAAAAAGTTATTCAAGAATATCTCTTTCTCCTATGTGCTTTCATCCCTAACCCTAACCCTAACCCTTCCGAAAGTCGGAGAAGCTCAAGGATGGTACCGATCGATGCGCGCTACCCCATTTAGTGGGGGTAGAGCCTACTTGCAAGTCTCTCCGACCTTCACAAAAAAAGTTATTCAAGAATATCTCTTTCTCCTATGTGCTTTCATCCCTAACCCTAACCCTAACCCTTCCGAAAGTTGGAGAAGCTCAAGGATGGTACCGATCGATGCGCGCTACCCCATTTAGTGGGGGTAGAGCCTACTTGCAAGTCTCTCCGACCTTCACAAAAAAAGTTATTCAAGAATATCTCTTTCTCCTATGTGCTTTCATCCCTAACCCTAACCCTAACCCTTCCGAAAGTCGGAGAAGCTCAAGGATGGTACCGATCGATGCGCGCTACCCCATTTAGTGGGGGTAGAGCCTACTTGCAAGTCTCTCCGACCTTCACAAAAAAAGTTATTCAAGAATATCTCTTTCTCCTATGTGCTTTCATCCCTAACCCTAACCCTAACCCTTCCGAAAGTCGGAGAAGCTCAAGGATGGTACTGATCGATGCGCGCAACCCCATTTAGTGGGGGTAGAGCCTACTTGCAAGTCTCTCCGACCTTCACAAAAAAAGTTATTCAAGAATATCTCCTCAGATTTGGGGGAATTTCGTCGGTCGACCTCTTCCGAAGGTCGTACAAGCTCGGGGATGGTACCAATCGATCCGCAGGACCCAAATTAGTCCAGATGCAACCACTTTCCAAGTCTCTCCGACCTTCACAAAAAAGGTTATTCAAGAATATCTCTTTCTCCTATGTGCTTTCATCCCTAACCCTAACCCTAACCCTTCCGAAAGTCGGAGAAGCTCAAGGATGGTACCGATCGATGCGCGCTACCCCATTTAGTGGGGGTAGAGCCTACTTGCAAGTCTCTCCGACCTTCACAAAAAAAGTTATTCAAGAATATCTCTTTCTCCTATGTGCTTTCATCCCTAACCCTAACCCTAACCCTTACGAAAGTCGGAGAAGCTCAAGGATGGTACCGATCGATGCGCGCAATCCCATTTAGTGGGGGTAGAGCCTACTTGCAAGTCTCTCCGACCTTCACAAAAAAAGTTATTCAAGAATATCTCCTCAGATTTGGGGGAATTTCGTCGGTCGACCTCTTCCGAAGGTCGTACAAGCTCGGGGATGGTACCAATCGATCCGCAGGACCCAAATTAGTCCAGATGCAACCACTTTCCAAGTCTCTCCGACCTTCACAAAAAAAGTTATTCAAGAATATCTCTTTCTCCTATGTGCTTTCATCCCTAACCCTAACCCTAACCCTTCCGAAAGTCGGAGAAGCTCAAGGATGGTACTGATCGATGCGCGCAACCCCATTTAGTGGGGGTAGAGCCTACTTGCAAGTCTCTCCGACCTTCACAAAAAAAGTTATTCAAGAATATCTCCTCAGATTTGGGGGAATTTCGTCGGTCGACCTCTTCCGAAGGTCGTACAAGCTCGGGGATGGTACCAATCGATCCGCAGGACCCAAATTAGTCCAGATGCAACCACTTTCCAAGTCTCTCCGACCTTCACAAAAAAGGTTATTCAAGAATATCTCTTTCTCCTATGTGCTTTCATCCCTAACCCTAACCCTAACCCTTCCGAAAGTCGGAGAAGCTCAAGGATGGTACCGATCGATGCGCGCTACCCCATTTAGTGGGGGTAGAGCCTACTTGCAAGTCTCTCCGACCTTCACAAAAAAAGTTATTCAAGAATATCTCTTTCTCCTATGTGCTTTCATCCCTAACCCTAACCCTAACCCTTACGAAAGTCGGAGAAGCTCAAGGATGGTACCGATCGATGCGCGCAATCCCATTTAGTGGGGGTAGAGCCTACTTGCAAGTCTCTCCGACCTTCACAAAAAAAGTTATTCAAGAATATCTCCTCAGATTTGGGGGAATTTCGTCGGTCGACCTCTTCCGAAGGTCGTACAAGCTCGGGGATGGTACCAATCGATCCGCAGGACCCAAATTAGTCCAGATGCAACCACTTTCCAAGTCTCTCCGACCTTCACAAAAAAAGTTATTCAAGAATATCTCTTTCTCCTATGTGCTTTCATCCCTAACCCTAACCCTAACCCTTCCGAAAGTCGGAGAAGCTCAAGGATGGTACCGATCGATGCGCGCTACCCCATTTAGTGGGAGTAGAGCCTACTTGCAAGTCTCTCCGACCTTCACAAAAAAAGTTATTCAAGAATATCTCCTCAGATTTGGGGGAATTTCGTCGGTCGACCTCTTCCGAAGGTCGTACAAGCTCGGGGATGGTACCAATCGATCCGCAGGACCCAAATTAGTCCAGATGCAACCACTTTCCAAGTCTCTCCGACCTTCACAAAAAAAGTTATTCAAGAATATCTCTTTCTCCTATGTGCTTTCATCCCTAACCCTAACCCTAACCCTTCCGAAAGTCGGAGAAGCTCAAGGATGGTACCGATCGATGCGCGCTACCTCATTTAGTGGGGGTAGAGCCTACTTGCAAGTCTCTCCGACCTTCACAAAAAAAGTTATTCAAGAATATCTCTTTCTCCTATGTGCTTTCATCCCTAACCCTAACCCTAACCCTTCCGAAAGTTGGAGAAGCTCAAGGATGGTACCGATCGATGCGCGCTACCCCATTTAGTGGGGGTAGAGCCTACTTGCAAGTCTCTCCGACCTTCACAAAAAAAGTTATTCAAGAATATCTCTTTCTCCTATGTGCTTTCATCCCTAACCCTAACCCTAACCCTTCCGAAAGTCGGAGAAGCTCAAGGATGGTATCGATCGATGCGCGCTACCCCATTTAGTGGGGGTAGAGCCTACTTGCAAGTCTCTCCGACCTTCACAAAAAAAGTTATTCAAGAATATCTCTTTCTCCTATGTGCTTTCATCCCTAACCCTAACCCTTCCGAAAGTCGGAGAAGCTCAAGGATGGTACTGATCGATGCGGGCAACCCCATTTAGTGGGGGTAGAGCCTACTTGCAAGTCTCTCCGACCTTCACAAAAAAAGTTATTCAAGAATATCTCCTCAGATTTGGGGGAATTTCGTCGGTCGACCTCTTTCGAAGGTCGTACAAGCTCGGGGATGGTACCAATCGATCCGCAGGACCCAAATTAGTCCAGATGCAACCACTTTCCAAGTCTCTCCGACCTTCACAAAAAAAGTTATTCAAGAATATCTCTTTCTCCTATGTGCTTTCATCCCTAACCCTAACCCTTCCGAAAGTCGGAGAAGCTCAAGGATGGTACCGATCGATGCGCGCTACCCCATTTAGTGGGGGTAGAGCCTACTTGCAAGTCTCTCCGACCTTCACAAAAAAAGTTATTCAAGAATATCTCTTTCTCCTATGTGCTTTCATCCCTAACCCTAACCCTAACCCTTCCGAAAGTCGGAGAAGCTCAAGGATGGTACCGATCGATGCGCGCTACCCCATTTAGTGGGGGTAGAGCCTACTTGCAAGTCTCTCCGACCTTCACAAAAAAAGTTATTCAAGAATATCTCTTTCTCCTATGTGCTTTCATCCCTAACCCTAACCCTAACCCTTCCGAAAGTCGGAGAAGCTCAAGGATGGTACCGATCGATGCGCGCTACCCCATTTAGTGGGGGTAGAGCCTACTTGCAAGTCTCTCCGACCTTCACAAAAAAAGTTATTCAAGAATATCTCTTTCTCCTATGTGCTTTCATCCCTAACCCTAACCCTTCCAAAAGTCGGAGAAGCTCAAGGATGGTACCGATCGATGCGCGCTACCCCATTTAGTGGGGGTAGAGCCTACTTGCAAGTCTCTCCGACCTTCACAAAAAAAGTTATTCAAGAATATCTCTTTCTCCTATGTGCTTTCATCCCTAACCCTAACCCTAACCCTTCCGAAAGTTGGAGAAGCTCAAAGATGGTACCGATCGATGCGCGCTACCCCATTTAGTGGGGGTAGAGCCTACTTGCAAGTCTCTCCGACCTTCACAAAAAAAGTTATTCAAGAATATCTCTTTCTCCTATGTGCTTTCATCCCTAACCCTAACCCTAACCCTTCCGAAAGTCGGAGAAGCTCAAGGATGGTACCGATCGATGCGCGCTACCCCATTTAGTGGGGGTAGAGCCTACTTGCAAGTCTCTCCGACCTTCACAAAAAAAGTTATTCAAGAATATCTCTTTCTCCTATGTGCTTTCATCCCTAACCCTAACCCTAACCCTTCCGAAAGTCGGAGAAGCTCAAGGATGGTACTGATCGATGCGCGCAACCCCATTTAGTGGGGGTAGAGCCTACTTGCAAGTCTCTCCGACCTTCACAAAAAAAGTTATTCAAGAATATCTCCTCAGATTTGGGGGAATTTCGTCGGTCGACCTCTTCCGAAGGTCGTACAAGCTCGGGGATGGTACCAATCGATCCGCAGGACCCAAATTAGTCCAGATGCAACCACTTTCCAAGTCTCTCCGACCTTCACAAAAAAGGTTATTCAAGAATATCTCTTTCTCCTATGTGCTTTCATCCCTAACCCTAACCCTAACCCTTCCGAAAGTCGGAGAAGCTCAAGGATGGTACCGATCGATGCGCGCTATCCCATTTAGTGGGGGTAGAGCCTACTTGCAAGTCTCTCCGACCTTCACAAAAAAAGTTATTCAAGAATATCTCTTTCTCCTATGTGCTTTCATCCCTAACCCTAACCCTAACCCTTACGAAAGTCGGAGAAGCTCAAGGATGGTACCGATCGATGCGCGCAATCCCATTTAGTGGGGGTAGAGCCTACTTGCAAGTCTCTCCGACCTTCACAAAAAAAGTTATTCAAGAATATCTCCTCAGATTTGGGGGAATTTCGTCGGTCGACCTCTTCCGAAGGTCTTAAAAGCTCGGGGATGGTACCAATCGATCCGCAGGACCCAAATTAGTCCAGATGCAACCACTTTCCAAGTCTCTCCGACCTTCACAAAAAAAGTTATTCAAGAATATCTCTTTCTCCTATGTGCTTTCATCCCTAACCCTAACCCTAACCCTTCCGAAAGTCGGAGAAGCTCAAGGATGGTACCGATCGATGCGCGCTACCCCATTTAGTGGGGGTAGAGCCTACTTGCAAGTCTCTCCGACCTTCACAAAAAAAGTTATTCAAGAATATCTCTTTCTCCTATGTGCTTTCATCCCTAACCCTAACCCTAACCCTTCCGAAAGTCGGAGAAGCTCAAGGATGGTACCGATCGATGCGCGCTACCCCATTTAGTGGGGGTAGAGCCTACTTGCAAGTCTCTCCGACCTTCACAAAAAAAGTTATTCAAGAATATCTCTTTCTCCTATGTGCTTTCATCCCTAACCCTAACCCTAACCCTTCCGAAAGTCGGAGAAGCTCAAGGATGGTACCGATCGATGCGCGCTACCCCATTTAGTGGGGGTAGAGCCTACTTGCAAGTCTCTCCGACCTTCACAAAAAAAGTTATTCAAGAATATCTCTTTCTCCTATGTGCTTTCATCCCTAACCCTAACCCTTCCAAAAGTCGGAGAAGCTCAAGGATGGTACCGATCGATGCGCGCTACCCCATTTAGTGGGGGTAGAGCCTACTTGCAAGTCTCTCCGACCTTCACAAAAAAAGTTATTCAAGAATATCTCTTTCTCCTATGTGCTTTCATCCCTAACCCTAACCCTAACCCTTCCGAAAGTCGGAGAAGCTCAAGGATGGTACCGATCGATGTGCGCTACCCCATTTAGTGGGGGTAGAGCCTACTTGCAAGTCTCTCCGACCTTCACAAAAAAAGTTATTCAAGAATATCTCCTCAGATTTGGGGGAATTTCGTCGGTCGACCTCTTCCGAAGGTCGTACAAGCTCGGGGATGGTACCAATCGATCCGCAGGACCCAAATTAGTCCAGATGCAACCACTTTCCAAGTCTCTCCGACCTTCACAAAAAAAGTTATTCAAGAATATCTCTTTCTCCTATGTGCTTTCATCCCTAACCCTAACCCTAACCCTTCCAAAAGTCGGAGAAGCTCAAGGATGGTACCGATCGATGCGCGCTACCCCATTTAGTGGGGGTAGAGCCTACTTGCAAGTCTCTCCGACCTTCACAAAAAAAGTTATTCAAGAATATCTCTTTCTCCTATGTGCTTTCATCCCTAACCCTAACCCTAACCCTTCCGAAAGTCGGAGAAGCTCAAGGATGGTACCGATCGATGTGCGCTACCCCATTTAGTGGGGGTACAGCCTACTTGCAAGTCTCTCCGACCTTCACAAAAAAAGTTATTCAAGAATATCTCCTCAGATTTGGGGGAATTTCGTCGGTCGACCTCTTCCGAAGGTCGTACAAGCTCGGGGATGGTACCAATCGATCTGCAGGACCCAAATTAGTCCAGATGCAACCACTTTCCAAGTCTCTCCGACCTTCACAAAAAAAGTTATTCAAGAATATCTCTTTCTCCTATGTGCTTTCATCCCTAACCCTAACCCTAACCCTTCCGAAAGTCGGAGAAGCTCAAGGATGGTACCGATCGATGCGCGCTACCCCATTTAGTGGGGGTAGAGCCTACTTGCAAGTCTCTCCGACCTTCACAAAAAAAGTTATTCAAGAATATCTCTTTCTCCTATGTGCTTTCATCCCTAACCCTAACCCTAACCCTTCCGAAAGTCGGAGAAGCTCAAGGATGGTACCGATCGATGCGCGCTACCCCATTTAGTGGGGGTAGAGCCTACTTGCAAGTCTCTACGACCTTCACAAAAAAAGTTATTCAAGAATATCTCTTTCTCCTATGTGCTTTCATCCCTAACCCTAACCCTAACCCTTCCGAAAGTCGGAGAAGCTCAAGGATGGTACTGATCGATGCGCGCAACCCCATTTAGTGGGGGTAGAGCCTACTTGCAAGTCTCTCCGACCTTCACAAAAAAAGTTATTCAAGAATATCTCCTCAGATTTGGGGGAATTTCGTCGGTCGACCTCTTCCGAAGGTCGTACAAGCTCGGGGATGGTACCAATCGATCCGCAGGACCCAAATTAGTCCAGATGCAACCACTTTCCAAGTCTCTCCGACCTTCACAAAAAAAGTTATTCAAGAATATCTCTTTCTCCTATGTGCTTTCATCCCTAACCCTAACCCTAACCCTTCCGAAAGTCGGAGAAGCTCAAGGATTGTACCGATCGATGCGCGCTACCCCATTTAGTGGGGGTAGAGCCTACTTGCAAGTCTCTCCGACCTTCACAAAAAAAGTTATTCAAGAATATCTCTTTCTCCTATGTGCTTTCATCCCTAACCCTAACCCTAACCCTTCCGAAAGTCGGAGAAGCTCAAGGATGGTACCGATCGATGCGCGCTACCCCATTTAGTGGGGGTAGAGCCTACTTGCAAGTCTCTCCGACCTTCACAAAAAAAGTTATTCAAGAATATCTCTTTCTCCTATGTGCTTTCATCCCTAACCCTAACCCTTCCGAAAGTCGGAGAAGCTCAAGGATGGTACTGATCGATGCGCGCAACCCCATTTAGTGGGGGTAGAGCCTACTTGCAAGTCTCTCCGACCTTCACAAAAAAAGTTATTCAAGAATATCTCTTTCTCCTATGTGCTTTCATCCCTAACCCTAACCCTAACCCTTCCGAAAGTCGGAGAAGCTCAAGGATGGTACTGATCGATGCGCGCAACCCCATTTAGTGGGGGTAGAGCCTACTTGCAAGTCTCTCCGACCTTCACAAAAAAAGTTATTCAAGAATATCTCCTCAGATTTGGGGGAATTTCGTCGGTCGACCTCTTCCGAAGGTCGTACAAGCTCGGGGATGGTACCAATCGATCCGCAGGACCCAAATTAGTCCAGATGCAACCACTTTCCAAGTCTCTCCGACCTTCACAAAAAAGGTTATTCAAGAATATCTCTTTCTCCTATGTGCTTTCATCCCTAACCCTAACCCTAACCCTTCCGAAAGTCGGAGAAGCTCAAGGATGGTACCGATCGATGCGCGCTACCCCATTTAGTGGGGGTAGAGCCTACTTGCAAGTCTCTCCGACCTTCACAAAAAAAGTTATTCAAGAATATCTCTTTCTCCTATGTGCTTTCATCCCTAACCCTAACCCTAACCCTTACGAAAGTCGGAGAAGCTCAAGGATGGTACCGATCGATGCGCGCAATCCCATTTAGTGGGGGTAGAGCCTACTTGCAAGTCTCTCCGACCTTCACAAAAAAAGTTATTCAAGAATATCTCCTCAGATTTGGGGGAATTTCGTCGGTCGACCTCTTCCGAAGGTCGTACAAGCTCGGGGATGGTACCAATCGATCCGCAGGACCCAAATTAGTCCAGATGCAACCACTTTCCAAGTCTCTCCGACCTTCACAAAAAAAGTTATTCAAGAATATCTCTTTCTCCTATGTGCTTTCATCCCTAACCCTAACCCTAACCCTTCCGAAAGTCGGAGAAGCTCAAGGATGGTACCGATCGATGCGCGCTACCCCATTTAGTGGGAGTAGAGCCTACTTGCAAGTCTCTCCGACCTTCACAAAAAAAGTTATTCAAGAATATCTCCTCAGATTTGGGGGAATTTCGTCGGTCGACCTCTTCCGAAGGTCGTACAAGCTCGGGGATGGTACCAATCGATCCGCAGGACCCAAATTAGTCCAGATGCAACCACTTTCCAAGTCTCTCCGACCTTCACAAAAAAAGTTATTCAAGAATATCTCTTTCTCCTATGTGCTTTCATCCCTAACCCTAACCCTAACCCTTCCGAAAGTCGGAGAAGCTCAAGGATGGTACCGATCGATGCGCGCTACCTCATTTAGTGGGGGTAGAGCCTACTTGCAAGTCTCTCCGACCTTCACAAAAAAAGTTATTCAAGAATATCTCTTTCTCCTATGTGCTTTCATCCCTAACCCTAACCCTAACTCTTCCGAAAGTTGGAGAAGCTCAAGGATGGTACCGATCGATGCGCGCTACCCCATTTAGTGGGGGTAAAGCCTACTTGCAAGTCTCTCCGACCTTCACAAAAAAAGTTATTCAAGAATATCTCTTTCTCCTATGTGCTTTCATCCCTAACCCTAACCCTAACCCTTCCGAAAGTCGGAGAAGCTCAAGGATGGTACCGATCGATGCGCGCTACCCCATTTAGTGGGGGTAGAGCCTACTTGCAAGTCTCTCCGACCTTCACAAAAAAAGTTATTCAAGAATATCTCTTTCTCCTATGTGCTTTCATCCCTAACCCTAACCCTAACCCTTCCGAAAGTCGGAGAAGCTCAAGGATGGTACTGATCGATGCGGGCAACCCCATTTAGTGGGGGTAGAGCCTACTTGCAAGTCTCTCCGACCTTCACAAAAAAAGTTATTCAAGAATATCTCCTCAGATTTGGGGGAATTTCGTCGGTCGACCTCTTCCGAAGGTCGTACAAGCTCGGGGATGGTACCAATCGATCCGCAGGACCCAAATTAGTCCAGATGCAACCACTTTCCAAGTCTCTCCGACCTTCACAAAAAAGGTTATTCAAGAATATCTCTTTCTCCTATGTGCTTTCATCCCTAACCCTAACCCTAACCCTTCCAAAAGTCGGAGAAGCTCAAGGATGGTACCGATCGATGCGCGCTACCCCATTTAGTGGGGGTAGAGCCTACTTGCAAGTCTCTCCGACCTTCACAAAAAAAGTTATTCAAGAATATCTCTTTCTCCTATGTGCTTTCATCCCTAACCCTAACCCTAACCCTTCCGAAAGTCGGAGAAGCTCAAGGATGGTACCGATCGATGCGCGCTACCCCATTTAGTGGGGGTAGAGCCTACTTGCAAGTCTCTCCGACCTTCACAAAAAAAGTTATTCAAGAATATCTCTTTCTCCTATGTGCTTTCATCCCTAACCCTAACCCTAACCCTTCCGAAAGTCGGAGAAGCTCAAGGATGGTACCGATCGATGCGCGCTACCCCATTTAGTGGGGGTAGAGCCTACTTGCAAGTCTCTCCGACCTTCACAAAAAAAGTTATTCAAGAATATCTCTTTCTCCTATGTGCTTTCATCCCTAACCCTAACCCTTCCAAAAGTCGGAGAAGCTCAAGGATGGTACCGATCGATGCGCGCTACCCCATTTAGTGGGGGTAGAGCCTACTTGCAAGTCTCTCCGACCTTCACAAAAAAAGTTATTCAAGAATATCTCTTTCTCCTATGTGCTTTCATCCCTAACCCTAACCCTAACCCTTCCGAAAGTTGGAGAAGCTCAAGGATGGTACCGATCGATGCGCGCTACCCCATTTAGTGGGGGTAGAGCCTACTTGCAAGTCTCTCCGACCTTCACAAAAAAAGTTATTCAAGAATATCTCTTTCTCCTATGTGCTTTCATCCCTAACCCTAACCCTAACCCTTCCGAAAGTCGGAGAAGCTCAAGGATGGTACCGATCGATGCGCGCTACCCCATTTAGTGGGGGTAGAGCCTACTTGCAAGTCTCTCCGACCTTCACAAAAAAAGTTATTCAAGAATATCTCTTTCTCCTATGTGCTTTCATCCCTAACCCTAACCCTAACCCTTCCGAAAGTCGGAGAAGCTCAAGGATGGTACTGATCGATGCGCGCAACCCCATTTAGTGGGGGTAGAGCCTACTTGCAAGTCTCTCCGACCTTCACAAAAAAAGTTATTCAAGAATATCTCCTCAGATTTGGGGGAATTTCGTCGGTCGACCTCTTCCGAAGGTCGTACAAGCTCGGGGATGGTACCAATCGATCCGCAGGACCCAAATTAGTCCAGATGCAACCACTTTCCAAGTCTCTCCGACCTTCACAAAAAAGGTTATTCAAGAATATCTCTTTCTCCTATGTGCTTTCATCCCTAACCCTAACCCTAACCCTTCCGAAAGTCGGAGAAGCTCAAGGATGGTACCGATCGATGCGCGCTATCCCATTTAGTGGGGGTAGAGCCTACTTGCAAGTCTCTCCGACCTTCACAAAAAAAGTTATTCAAGAATATCTCTTTCTCCTATGTGCTTTCATCCCTAACCCTAACCCTAACCCTTACGAAAGTCGGAGAAGCTCAAGGATGGTACCGATCGATGCGCGCAATCCCATTTAGTGGGGGTAGAGCCTACTTGCAAGTCTCTCCGACCTTCACAAAAAAAGTTATTCAAGAATATCTCCTCAGATTTGGGGGAATTTCGTCGGTCGACCTCTTCCGAAGGTCTTAAAAGCTCGGGGATGGTACCAATCGATCCGCAGGACCCAAATTAGTCCAGATGCAACCACTTTCCAAGTCTCTCCGACCTTCACAAAAAAAGTTATTCAAGAATATCTCTTTCTCCTATGTGCTTTCATCCCTAACCCTAACCCTAACCCTTCCGAAAGTCGGAGAAGCTCAAGGATGGTACCGATCGATGCGCGCTACCCCATTTAGTGGGGGTAGAGCCTACTTGCAAGTCTCTCCGACCTTCACAAAAAAAGTTATTCAAGAATATCTCTTTCTCCTATGTGCTTTCATCCCTAACCCTAACCCTAACCCTTCCGAAAGTCGGAGAAGCTCAAGGATGGTACCGATCGATGCGCGCTACCCCATTTAGTGGGGGTAGAGCCTACTTGCAAGTCTCTCCGACCTTCACAAAAAAAGTTATTCAAGAATATCTCTTTCTCCTATGTGCTTTCATCCCTAACCCTAACCCTTCCGAAAGTCGGAGAAGCTCAAGGATGGTACCGATCGATGCGCGCTACCCCATTTAGTGGGGGTAGAGCCTACTTGCAAGTCTCTCCGACCTTCACAAAAAAAGTTATTCAAGAATATCTCTTTCTCCTATGTGCTTTCATCCCTAACCCTAACCCTTCCAAAAGTCGGAGAAGCTCAAGGATGGTACCGATCGATGCGCGCTACCCCATTTAGTGGGGGTAGAGCCTACTTGCAAGTCTCTCCGACCTTCACAAAAAAAGTTATTCAAGAATATCTCTTTCTCCTATGTGCTTTCATCCCTAACCCTAACCCTAACCCTTCCGAAAGTCGGAGAAGCTCAAGGATGGTACCGATCGATGTGCGCTACCCCATTTAGTGGGGGTAGAGCCTACTTGCAAGTCTCTCCGACCTTCACAAAAAAAGTTATTCAAGAATATCTCCTCAGATTTGGGGGAATTTCGTCGGTCGACCTCTTCCGAAGGTCGTACAAGCTCGGGGATGGTACCAATCGATCCGCAGGACCCAAATTAGTCCAGATGCAACCACTTTCCAAGTCTCTCCGACCTTCACAAAAAAAGTTATTCAAGAATATCTCTTTCTCCTATGTGCTTTCATCCCTAACCCTAACCCTAACCCTTCCAAAAGTCGGAGAAGCTCAAGGATGGTACCGATCGATGCGCGCTACCCCATTTAGTGGGGGTAGAGCCTACTTGCAAGTCTCTCCGACCTTCACAAAAAAAGTTATTCAAGAATATCTCTTTCTCCTATGTGCTTTCATCCCTAACCCTAACCCTAACCCTTCCGAAAGTCGGAGAAGCTCAAGGATGGTACCGATCGATGTGCGCTACCCCATTTAGTGGGGGTAGAGCCTACTTGCAAGTCTCTCCGACCTTCACAAAAAAAGTTATTCAAGAATATCTCCTCAGATTTGGGGGAATTTCGTCGGTCGACCTCTTCCGAAGGTCGTACAAGCTCGGGGATGGTACCAATCGATCCGCAGGACCCAAATTAGTCCAGATGCAACCACTTTCCAAGTCTCTCCGACCTTCACAAAAAAAGTTATTCAAGAATATCTCTTTCTCCTATGTGCTTTCATCCCTAACCCTAACCCTAACCCTTCCAAAAGTCGGAGAAGCTCAAGGATGGTACCGATCGATGCGCGCTACCCCATTTAGTGGGGGTAGAGCCTACTTGCAAGTCTCTCCGACCTTCACAAAAAAAGTTATTCAAGAATATCTCTTTCTCCTATGTGCTTTCATCCCTAACCCTAACCCTAACCCTTCCGAAAGTCGGAGAAGCTCAAGGATGGTACCGATCGATGTGCGCTACCCCATTTAGTGGGGGTACAGCCTACTTGCAAGTCTCTCCGACCTTCACAAAAAAAGTTATTCAAGAATATCTCCTCAGATTTGGGGGAATTTCGTCGGTCGACCTCTTCCGAAGGTCGTACAAGCTCGGGGATGGTACCAATCGATCTGCAGGACCCAAATTAGTCCAGATGCAACCACTTTCCAAGTCTCTCCGACCTTCACAAAAAAAGTTATTCAAGAATATCTCTTTCTCCTATGTGCTTTCATCCCTAACCCTAACCCTAACCCTTCCGAAAGTCGGAGAAGCTCAAGGATGGTACCGATCGATGCGCGCTACCCCATTTAGTGGGGGTAGAGCCTACTTGCAAGTCTCTCCGACCTTCACAAAAAAAGTTATTCAAGAATATCTCTTTCTCCTATGTGCTTTCATCCCTAACCCTAACCCTAACCCTTCCGAAAGTCGGAGAAGCTCAAGGATGGTACCGATCGATGCGCGCTACCCCATTTAGTGGGGGTAGAGCCTACTTGCAAGTCTCTACGACCTTCACAAAAAAAGTTATTCAAGAATATCTCTTTCTCCTATGTGCTTTCATCCCTAACCCTAACCCTAACCCTTCCGAAAGTCGGAGAAGCTCAAGGATGGTACTGATCGATGCGCGCAACCCCATTTAGTGGGGGTAGAGCCTACTTGCAAGTCTCTCCGACCTTCACAAAAAAAGTTATTCAAGAATATCTCCTCAGATTTGGGGGAATTTCGTCGGTCGACCTCTTCCGAAGGTCGTACAAGCTCGGGGATGGTACCAATCGATCCGCAGGACCCAAATTAGTCCAGATGCAACCACTTTCCAAGTCTCTCCGACCTTCACAAAAAAAGTTATTCAAGAATATCTCTTTCTCCTATGTGCTTTCATCCCTAACCCTAACCCTAACCCTTCCGAAAGTCGGAGAAGCTCAAGGATGGTACCGATCGATGCGCGCTACCCCATTTAGTGGGGGTAGAGCCTACTTGCAAGTCTCTCCGACCTTCACAAAAAAAGTTATTCAAGAATATCTCTTTCTCCTATGTGCTTTCATCCCTAACCCTAACCCTAACCCTTCCGAAAGTCGGAGAAGCTCAAGGATGGTACCGATCGATGCGCGCTACCCCATTTAGTGGGGGTAGAGCCTACTTGCAAGTCTCTCCGACCTTCACAAAAAAAGTTATTCAAGAATATCTCTTTCTCCTATGTGCTTTCATCCCTAACCCTAACCCTTCCGAAAGTCGGAGAAGCTCAAGGATGGTACTGATCGATGCGCGCAACCCCATTTAGTGGGGGTAGAGCCTACTTGCAAGTCTCTCCGACCTTCACAAAAAAAGTTATTCAAGAATATCTCCTCAGATTTGGGGGAATTTCGTCGGTCGACCTCTTCCGAAGGTCGTACAAGCTCGGGGATGGTACCAATCGATCCGCAGGACCCAAATTAGTCCAGATGCAACCACTTTCCAAGTCTCTCCGACCTTCACAAAAAAAGTTATTCAAGAATATCTCTTTCTCCTATGTGCTTTCATCCCTAACCCTAACCCTAACCCTTCCGAAAGTCGGAGAAGCTCAAGGATGGTACCGATCGATGCGCGCTACCCCATTTAGTGGGGGTAGAGCCTACTTGCAAGTCTCTCCGACCTTCACAAAAAAAGTTATTCAAGAATATCTCTTTCTCCTATGTGCTTTCATCCCTAACCCTAACCCTTCCGAAAGTCGGAGAAGCTCAAGGATGGTACCGATCGATGCGCGCTACCCCATTTAGTGGGGGTAGAGCCTACTTGCAAGTCTCTCCGACCTTCACAAAAAAAGTTATTCAAGAATATCTCTTTCTCCTATGTGCTTTCATCCCTAACCCTAACCCTAACCCTTCCGAAAGTCGGAGAAGCTCAAGGATGGTACCGATCGATGCGCGCTACCCCATTTAGTGGGGGTAGAGCCTACTTGCAAGTCTCTCCGACCTTCACAAAAAAAGTTATTCAAGAATATCTCTTTCTCCTATGTGCTTTCATCCCTAACCCTAACCCTTCCAAAAGTCGGAGAAGCTCAAGGATGGTACCGATCGATGCGCGCTACCCCATTTAGTGGGGGTAGAGCCTACTTGCAAGTCTCTCCGACCTTCACAAAAAAAGTTATTCAAGAATATCTCTTTCTCCTATGTGCTTTCATCCCTAACCCTAACCCTAACCCTTCCGAAAGTCGGAGAAGCTCAAGGATGGTACCGATCGATGTGCGCTACCCCATTTAGTGGGGGTAGAGCCTACTTGCAAGTCTCTCCGACCTTCACAAAAAAAGTTATTCAAGAATATCTCCTCAGATTTGGGGGAATTTCGTCGGTCGACCTCTTCCGAAGGTCGTACAAGCTCGGGGATGGTACCAATCGATCCGCAGGACCCAAATTAGTCCAGATGCAACCACTTTCCAAGTCTCTCCGACCTTCACAAAAAAAGTTATTCAAGAATATCTCTTTCTCCTATGTGCTTTCATCCCTAACCCTAACCCTAACCCTTCCAAAAGTCGGAGAAGCTCAAGGATGGTACCGATCGATGCGCGCTACCCCATTTAGTGGGGGTAGAGCCTACTTGCAAGTCTCTCCGACCTTCACAAAAAAAGTTATTCAAGAATATCTCTTTCTCCTATGTGCTTTCATCCCTAACCCTAACCCTAACCCTTCCGAAAGTCGGAGAAGCTCAAGGATGGTACCGATCGATGTGCGCTACCCCATTTAGTGGGGGTAGAGCCTACTTGCAAGTCTCTCCGACCTTCACAAAAAAAGTTATTCAAGAATATCTCCTCAGATTTGGGGGAATTTCGTCGGTCGACCTCTTCCGAAGGTCGTACAAGCTCGGGGATGGTACCAATCGATCTGCAGGACCCAAATTAGTCCAGATGCAACCACTTTCCAAGTCTCTCCGACCTTCACAAAAAAAGTTATTCAAGAATATCTCTTTCTCCTATGTGCTTTCATCCCTAACCCTAACCCTAACCCTTCCGAAAGTCGGAGAAGCTCAAGGATGGTACCGATCGATGCGCGCTACCCCATTTAGTGGGGGTAGAGCCTACTTGCAAGTCTCTCCGACCTTCACAAAAAAAGTTATTCAAGAATATCTCTTTCTCCTATGTGCTTTCATCCCTAACCCTAACCCTAACCCTTCCGAAAGTCGGAGAAGCTCAAGGATGGTACCGATCGATGCGCGCTACCCCATTTAGTGGGGGTAGAGCCTACTTGCAAGTCTCTACGACCTTCACAAAAAAAGTTATTCAAGAATATCTCTTTCTCCTATGTGCTTTCATCCCTAACCCTAACCCTAACCCTTCCGAAAGTCGGAGAAGCTCAAGGATGGTACTGATCGATGCGCGCAACCCCATTTAGTGGGGGTAGAGCCTACTTGCAAGTCTCTCCGACCTTCACAAAAAAAGTTATTCAAGAATATCTCCTCAGATTTGGGGGAATTTCGTCGGTCGACCTCTTCCGAAGGTCGTACAAGCTCGGGGATGGTACCAATCGATCCGCAGGACCCAAATTAGTCCAGATGCAACCACTTTCCAAGTCTCTCCGACCTTCACAAAAAAAGTTATTCAAGAATATCTCTTTCTCCTATGTGCTTTCATCCCTAACCCTAACCCTAACCCTTCCGAAAGTCGGAGAAGCTCAAGGATGGTACCGATCGATGCGCGCTACCCCATTTAGTGGGGGTAGAGCCTACTTGCAAGTCTCTCCGACCTTCACAAAAAAAGTTATTCAAGAATATCTCTTTCTCCTATGTGCTTTCATCCCTAACCCTAACCCTAACCCTTCCGAAAGTCGGAGAAGCTCAAGGATGGTACCGATCGATGCGCGCAACCCCATTTAGTGGGGGTAGAGCCTACTTGCAAGTCTCTCCGACCTTCACAAAAAAAGTTATTCAAGAATATCTCCTCAGATTTGGGGGAATTTCGTCGGTCGACCTCTTCCGAAGGTCGTACAAGCTCGGGGATGGTACCAATCGATCCGCAGGACCCAAATTAGTCCAGATGCAACCACTTTCCAAGTCTCTCCGACCTTCACAAAAAAAGTTATTCAAGAATATCTCTTTCTCCTATGTGCTTTCATCCCTAACCCTAACCCTAACCCTTCCGAAAGTCGGAGAAGCTCAAGGATGGTACCGATCGATGCGCGCTACCCCATTTAGTGGGGGTAGAGCCTACTTGCAAGTCTCTACGACCTTCACAAAAAAAGTTATTCAAGAATATCTCTTTCTCCTATGTGCTTTCATCCCTAACCCTAACCCTAACCCTTCCGAAAGTCGGAGAAGCTCAAGGATGGTACTGATCGATGCGCGCAACCCCATTTAGTGGGGGTAGAGCCTACTTGCAAGTCTCTCCGACCTTCACAAAAAAAGTTATTCAAGAATATCTCCTCAGATTTGGGGGAATTTCGTCGGTCGACCTCTTCCGAAGGTCGTACAAGCTCGGGGATGGTACCAATCGATCCGCAGGACCCAAATTAGTCCAGATGCAACCACTTTCCAAGTCTCTCCGACCTTCACAAAAAAAGTTATTCAAGAATATCTCTTTCTCCTATGTGCTTTCATCCCTAACCCTAACCCTAACCCTTCCGAAAGTCGGAGAAGCTCAAGGATGGTACCGATCGATGCGCGCTACCCCATTTAGTGGGGGTAGAGCCTACTTGCAAGTCTCTCCGACCTTCACAAAAAAAGTTATTCAAGAATATCTCTTTCTCCTATGTGCTTTCATCCCTAACCCTAACCCTAACCCTTCCGAAAGTCGGAGAAGCTCAAGGATGGTACCGATCGATGCGCGCAACCCCATTTAGTGGGGGTAGAGCCTACTTGCAAGTCTCTCCGACCTTCACAAAAAAAGTTATTCAAGAATATCTCCTCAGATTTGGGGGAATTTCGTTGGTCGACCTCTTCCGAAGGTCGTACAAGCTCGGGGATGGTACCAATCGATCCGCAGGACCCAAATTAGTCCAGATGCAACCACTTTCCAAGTCTCTCCGACCTTCACAAAAAAAGTTATTCAAGAATATCTCTTTCTCCTATGTGCTTTCATCCCTAACCCTAACCCTAACCCTTCCGAAAGTCGGAGAAGCTCAAGGATGGTACCGATCGATGCGCGCTACCCCATTTAGTGGGGGTAGAGCCTACTTGCAAGTCTCTACGACCTTCAAAAAAAAAGTTATTCAAGAATATCTCTTTCTCCTATGTGCTTTCATCCCTAACCCTAACCCTAACCCTTCCGAAAGTCGGAGAAGCTCAAGGATGGTACTGATCGATGCGCGCAACCCCATTTAGTGGGGGTAGAGCCTACTTGCAAGTCTCTCCGACCTTCACAAAAAAAGTTATTCAAGAATATCTCCTCAGATTTGGGGGAATTTCGTCGGTCGACCTCTTCCGAAGGTCGTACAAGCTCGGGGATGGTACCAATCGATCCGCAGGACCCAAATTAGTCCAGATGCAACCACTTTCCAAGTCTCTCCGACCTTCACAAAAAAAGTTATTCAAGAATATCTCTTTCTCCTATGTGCTTTCATCCCTAACCCTAACCCTAACCCTTCCGAAAGTCGGAGAAGCTCAAGGATGGTACCGATCGATGCGCGCTACCCCATTTAGTGGGGGTAGAGCCTACTTGCAAGTCTCTCCGACCTTCACAAAAAAAGTTATTCAAGAATATCTCTTTCTCCTATGTGCTTTCATCCCTAACCCTAACCCTAACCCTTCCGAAAGTCGGAGAAGCTCAAGGATGGTACCGATCGATGCGCGCTACCCCATTTAGTGGGGGTAGAGCCTACTTGCAAGTCTCTCCGACCTTCACAAAAAAAGTTATTCAAGAATATCTCTTTCTCCTATGTGCTTTCATCCCTAACCCTAACCCTTCCGAAAGTCGGAGAAGCTCAAGGATGGTACTGATCGATGCGCGCAACCCCATTTAGTGGGGGTAGAGCCTACTTGCAAGTCTCTCCGACCTTCACAAAAAAAGTTATTCAAGAATATCTCCTCAGATTTGGGGGAATTTCGTCGGTCGACCTCTTCCGAAGGTCGTACAAGCTCGGGGATGGTACCAATCGATCCGCAGGACCCAAATTAGTCCAGATGCAACCACTTTCCAAGTCTCTCCGACCTTCACAAAAAAAGTTATTCAAGAATATCTCTTTCTCCTATGTGCTTTCATCCCTAACCCTAACCCTAACCCTTCCGAAAGTCGGAGAAGCTCAAGGATGGTACCGATCGATGCGCGCTACCCCATTTAGTGGGGGTAGAGCCTACTTGCAAGTCTCTCCGACCTTCACAAAAAAAGTTATTCAAGAATATCTCTTTCTCCTATGTGCTTTCATCCCTAACCCTAACCCTAACCCTTCCGAAAGTCGGAGAAGCTCAAGGATGGTACCGATCGATGCGCGCTACCCCATTTAGTGGGGGTAGAGCCTACTTGCAAGTCTCTCCGACCTTCACAAAAAAAGTTATTCAAGAATATCTCTTTCTCCTATGTGCTTTCATCCCTAACCCTAACCCTAACCCTTCCGAAAGTCGGAGAAGCTCAAGGATGGTACCGATCGATGCGCGCTACCCCATTTAGTGGGGGTAGAGCCTACTTGCAAGTCTCTCCGACCTTCACAAAAAAAGTTATTCAAGAATATCTCTTTCTCCTATGTGCTTTCATCCCTAACCCTAACCCTTCCAAAAGTCGGAGAAGCTCAAGGATGGTACCGATCGATGCGCGCTACCCCATTTAGTGGGGGTAGAGCCTACTTGCAAGTCTCTCCGACCTTCACAAAAAAAGTTATTCAAGAATATCTCTTTCTCCTATGTGCTTTCATCCCTAACCCTAACCCTAACCCTTCCGAAAGTCGGAGAAGCTCAAGGATGGTACCGATCGATGTGCGCTACCCCATTTAGTGGGGGTAGAGCCTACTTGCAAGTCTCTCCGACCTTCACAAAAAAAGTTATTCAAGAATATCTCCTCAGATTTGGGGGAATTTCGTCGGTCGACCTCTTCCGAAGGTCGTACAAGCTCGGGGATGGTACCAATCGATCCGCAGGACCCAAATTAGTCCAGATGCAACCACTTTCCAAGTCTCTCCGACCTTCACAAAAAAAGTTATTCAAGAATATCTCTTTCTCCTATGTGCTTTCATCCCTAACCCTAACCCTAACCCTTCCAAAAGTCGGAGAAGCTCAAGGATGGTACCGATCGATGCGCGCTACCCCATTTAGTGGGGGTAGAGCCTACTTGCAAGTCTCTCCGACCTTCACAAAAAAAGTTATTCAAGAATATCTCTTTCTCCTATGTGCTTTCATCCCTAACCCTAACCCTAACCCTTCCGAAAGTCGGAGAAGCTCAAGGATGGTACCGATCGATGTGCGCTACCCCATTTAGTGGGGGTAGAGCCTACTTGCAAGTCTCTCCGACCTTCACAAAAAAAGTTATTCAAGAATATCTCCTCAGATTTGGGGGAATTTCGTCGGTCGACCTCTTCCGAAGGTCGTACAAGCTCGGGGATGGTACCAATCGATCTGCAGGACCCAAATTAGTCCAGATGCAACCACTTTCCAAGTCTCTCCGACCTTCACAAAAAAAGTTATTCAAGAATATCTCTTTCTCCTATGTGCTTTCATCCCTAACCCTAACCCTAACCCTTCCGAAAGTCGGAGAAGCTCAAGGATGGTACCGATCGATGCGCGCTACCCCATTTAGTGGGGGTAGAGCCTACTTGCAAGTCTCTCCGACCTTCACAAAAAAAGTTATTCAAGAATATCTCTTTCTCCTATGTGCTTTCATCCCTAACCCTAACCCTAACCCTTCCGAAAGTCGGAGAAGCTCAAGGATGGTACCGATCGATGTGCGCTACCCCATTTAGTGGGGGTAGAGCCTACTTGCAAGTCTCTACGACCTTCACAAAAAAAGTTATTCAAGAATATCTCTTTCTCCTATGTGCTTTCATCCCTAACCCTAACCCTAACCCTTCCGAAAGTCGGAGAAGCTCAAGGATGGTACTGATCGATGCGCGCAACCCCATTTAGTGGGGGTAGAGCCTACTTGCAAGTCTCTCCGACCTTCACAAAAAAAGTTATTCAAGAATATCTCCTCAGATTTGGGGGAATTTCGTCGGTCGACCTCTTCCGAAGGTCGTACAAGCTCGGGGATGGTACCAATCGATCCGCAGGACCCAAATTAGTCCAGATGCAACCACTTTCCAAGTCTCTCCGACCTTCACAAAAAAAGTTATTCAAGAATATCTCTTTCTCCTATGTGCTTTCATCCCTAACCCTAACCCTAACCCTTCCGAAAGTCGGAGAAGCTCAAGGATGGTACCGATCGATGCGCGCTACCCCATTTAGTGGGGGTAGAGCCTACTTGCAAGTCTCTCCGACCTTCACAAAAAAAGTTATTCAAGAATATCTCTTTCTCCTATGTGCTTTCATCCCTAACCCTAACCCTAACCCTTCCGAAAGTCGGAGAAGCTCAAGGATGGTACCGATCGATGTGCGCAACCCCATTTAGTGGGGGTAGAGCCTACTTGCAAGTCTCTCCGACCTTCACAAAAAAAGTTATTCAAGAATATCTCCTCAGATTTGGGGGAATTTCGTCGGTCGACCTCTTCCGAAGGTCGTACAAGCTCGGGGATGGTACCAATCGATCCGCAGGACCCAAATTAGTCCAGATGCAACCACTTTCCAAGTCTCTCCGACCTTCACAAAAAAAGTTATTCAAGAATATCTCTTTCTCCTATGTGCTTTCATCCCTAACCCTAACCCTAACCCTTCCGAAAGTCGGAGAAGCTCAAGGATGGTACCGATCGATGCGCGCTACCCCATTTAGTGGGGGTAGAGCCTACTTGCAAGTCTCTCCGACCTTCACAAAAAAAGTTATTCAAGAATATCTCCTCAGATTTGGGGGAATTTCGTCGGTCGACCTCTTCCGAAGGTCGTACAAGCTCGGGGATGGTACCAATCGATCTGCAGGACCCAAATTAGTCCAGATGCAACCACTTTCCAAGTCTCTCCGACCTTCACAAAAAAAGTTATTCAAGAATATCTCTTTCTCCTATGTGCTTTCATCCCTAACCCTAACCCTAACCCTTCCGAAAGTCGGAGAAGCTCAAGGATGGTACCGATCGATGCGCGCTACCCCATTTAGTGGGGGTAGAGCCTACTTGCAAGTCTCTCCGACCTTCACAAAAAAAGTTATTCAAGAATATCTCTTTCTCCTATGTGCTTTCATCCCTAACCCTAACCCTAACCCTTCCGAAAGTCGGAGAAGCTCAAGGATGGTACTGATCGATGCGCGCAACCCCATTTAGTGGGGGTAGAGCCTACTTGCAAGTCTCTCCGACCTTCACAAAAAAAGTTATTCAAGAATATCTCCTCAGATTTGGGGGAATTTCGTCGGTCGACCTCTTCCGAAGGTCGTACAAGCTCGGGGATGGTACCAATCGATCCGCAGGACCCAAATTAGTCCAGATGCAACCACTTTCCAAGTCTCTCCGACCTTCACAAAAAAAGTTATTCAAGAATATCTCTTTCTCCTATGTGCTTTCATCCCTAACCCTAACCCTAACCCTTCCGAAAGTCGGAGAAGCTCAAGGATGGTACCGATCGATGCGCGCTACCCCATTTAGTGGGAGTAGAGCCTACTTGCAAGTCTCTCCGACCTTCACAAAAAAAGTTATTCAAGAATATCTCTTTCTCCTATGTGCTTTCATCCCTAACCCTAACCCTAACCCTTCCGAAAGTCGGAGAAGCTCAAGGATGGTACCGATCGATGCGCGCAACCCCATTTAGTGGGGGTAGAGCCTACTTGCAAGTCTTTCCGACCTTCACAAAAAAAGTTATTCAAGAATATCTCCTCAGATTTGGGGGAATTTCGTCGGTCGACCTCTTCCGAAGGTCGTACAAGCTCGGGGATGGTACCAATCGATCCGCAGGACCCAAATTAGTCCAGATGCAACCACTTTCCAAGTCTCTCCGACCTTCACAAAAAAAGTTATTCAAGAATATCTCTTTCTCCTATGTGCTTTCATCCCTAACCCTAACCCTAACCCTTCCGAAAGTCGGAGAAGCTCAAGGATGGTACCGATCGATGCGCGCTACCCCATTTAGTGGGGGTAGAGCCTACTTGCAAGTCTCTCCGACCTTCACAAAAAAAGTTATTCAAGAATATCTCCTCAGATTTGGGGGAATTTCGTCGGTCGACCTCTTCCGAAGGTCGTACAAGCTCGGGGATGGTACCAATCGATCCGCAGGACCCAAATTAGTCCAGATGCAACCACTTTCCAAGTCTCTCCGACCTTCACAAAAAAAGTTATTCAAGAATATCTCTTTCTCCTATGTGCTTTCATCCCTAACCCTAACCCTAACCCTTCCGAAAGTCGGAAAAGCTCAAGGATGGTACCGATCGATGCGCGCTACCCCATTTAGTGGGGGTAGAGTCTACTTGCAAGTCTCTCCGACCTTCACAAAAAAAGTTATTCAAGAATATCTCTTTCTCCTATGTGCTTTCATCCCTAACCCTAACCCTAACCCTTCCGAAAGTCGGAGAAGCTCAAGGATGGTACCGATCGATGCGCGCAACCCCATTTAGTGGGGGTAGAGCCTACTTGCAAGTCTCTCCGACCTTCACAAAAAAAGTTATTCAAGAATATCTCCTCAGATTTGGGGGAATTTCGTCGGTCGACCTCTTCCGAAGGTCGTACAAGCTCGGGGATGGTACCAATCGATCCGCAGGACCCAAATTAGTCCAGATGCAACCACTTTCCAAGTCTCTCCGACCTTCACAAAAAAAGTTATTCAAGAATATCTCTTTCTCCTATGTGCTTTCATCCCTAACCCTAACCCTAACCCTTCCGAAAGTCGGAGAATCTCAAGGATGGTACCGATCGATGCGCGCTACCCCATTTAGTGGGGGTAGAGCCTACTTGCAAGTCTCTCCGACCTTCACAAAAAAAGTTATTCAAGAATATCTCTTTCTCCTATGTGCTTTCATCCCTAACCCTAACCCTAACCCTTCCGAAAGTCGGAGAAGCTCAAGGATGGTACCGATCGATGCGCGCTACCCCATTTAGTGGGGGTAGAGCCTACTTGCAAGTCTCTCCGACCTTCACAAAAAAAGTTATTCAAGAATATCTCCTCAGATTTGGGGGAATTTCGTCGGTCGACCTCTTCCGAAGGTCGTACAAGCTCGGGGATGGTACCAATCGATCCGCAGGACCCAAATTAGTCCAGATGCAACCACTTTCCAAGTCTCTCCGACCTTCACAAAAAAAGTTATTCAAGAATATCTCTTTCTCCTATGTGCTTTCATCCCTAACCCTAACCCTAACCCTTCCGAAAGTCGGAGAAGCTCAAGGATGGTACCGATCGATGCGCGCTACCCCATTTAGTGGGGGTAGAGCCTACTTGCAAGTCTCTCCGACCTTCACAAAAAAAGTTATTCAAGAATATCTCTTTCTCCTATGTGCTTTCATCCCTAACCCTAACCCTAACCCTTCCGAAAGTCGGAGAAGCTCAAGGATGGTACCGATCGATGCGCGCTACCCCATTTAGTGGGGGTAGAGCCTACTTGCAAGTCTCTCCGACCTTCACAAAAAAAGTTATTCAAGAATATCTCCTCAGATTTGGGGGAATTTCGTCGGTCGACCTCTTCCGAAGGTCGTACAAGCTCGGGGATGGTACCAATCGATCCGCAGGACCCAAATTAGTCCAGATGCAACCACTTTCCAAGTCTCTCCGACCTTCACAAAAAAAGTTATTCAAGAATATCTCTTTCTCCTATGTGCTTTCATCCCTAACCCTAACCCTAACCCTTCCGAAAGTCGGAGAAGCTCAAGGATGGTACCGATCGATGCGCGCTACCCCATTTAGTGGGGGTAGAGCCTACTTGCAAGTCTCTCCGACCTTCACAAAAAAAGTTATTCAAGAATATCTCTTTCTCCTATGTGCTTTCATCCCTAACCCTAACCCTAACCCTTCCGAAAGTCGGAGAAGCTCAAGGATGGTACCGATCGATGCGCGCTACCCCATTTAGTGGGGGTAGAGCCTACTTGCAAGTCTCTCCGACCTTCACAAAAAAAGTTATTCAAGAATATCTCCTCAGATTTGGGGGAATTTCGTCGGTCGACCTCTTCCGAAGGTCGTACAAGCTCGGGGATGGTACCAATCGATCCGCAGGACCCAAATTAGTCCAGATGCAACCACTTTCCAAGTCTCTCCGACCTTCACAATAAACGTTATTCAAGAATATCTCTTTCTCCTATGTGCTTTCATCCCTAACCCTAACCCTTCCGAAAGTCGGAGAAGCTCAAGGATGGTACTGATCGATGCGCGCTACCCCATTTAGTGGGGGTAGAGCCTACTTGCAAGTCTCTCCGACCTTCACAAAAAAAGTTATTCAAGAATATCTCCTCAGATTTGGGGGAATTCTGTCGGTCGACCTTTTTCGAAGGTCGTACAAGCTCGGGGATGGTACCAATCGATCCGCAGGACCCAAATTAGTCCAGATGCAACCACTTTCCAAGTCTCTCCGACCTTCACAAAAAAAGTTATTCAAGAATATCTCTTTCTCCTATGTGCTTTCATCCCTAACCCTAACCCTAACCCTTCCGAAAGTCGGAGAAGCTCAAGGATGGTACCGATCGATGCGCGCTACCCCATTTAGTGGGGGTAGAGCCTACTTGCAAGTCTCTCCGACCTTCACAAAAAAAGTTATTCAAGAATATCTCCTCAGATTTGGGGGAATTTCGTCGGTCGACCTCTTCCGAAGGTCGTAAAAGCTCGGGGATGGTACCAATCGATCCGCAGGACCCAAATTAGTCCAGATGCAACCACTTTCCAAGTCTCTCCGACCTTCACAAAAAAAGTTATTCAAGAATATCTCTTTCTCCTATGTGCTTTCATCCCTAACCCTAACCCTTCCGAAAGTCGGAGAAGCTCAAGGATGGTACCGATCGATGCGCACTACCCCATTTAGTGGGGGTAGAGCCTACTTGCAAGTCTCTCCGTCCTTCACAAAAAAAGTTATTCAAGAATATCTCCTCAGATTTGGGGGAATTTCGTCGGTCGACCTCTTCCGATGGTCGTACAAGCTCGGGGATGGTACCAATCGATCCGCAGGACCCAAATTAGTCCAGAAGCAACCACTTTCCAAGTCTCTCCGACCTTTCATGTGATGAAAAAGTCAGAAATCTTAATCAATGCTTCCAAAAAAGGCTTATCTCCCCGTTTCCAGCTGTTTAGTGACATTTGGGATGATTTGTGATGAAAAATTCAAGAATTTAACCATTTCTTCCAAAAAAGGCAGATCTCCCTGTTTCCAGCGCTTTTCTGACACTTGGGCTGACATGTGATGAAAAAGTCAGAAATCTTAATCAATGCTTCCAAAAAAGGCTTATCTCCCCGTTTCCAGCTGTTTAGTGACATTTGGGATGATTTGTGATGAAAAATTCAAGAATATAACCTTTTCTTCCAAAAATAGGCAGATCTCCCTGTTTCCAGCGCTTTTCTGACACTTGGGCTGACATGTGATGAAAAAGTCAGAAATCTCAATCAATGCTTCCAAAAAAGGCTTATCTTCCCGTTTCCAGCTGTTTAGTGACATTTGGGATGATGAGTGATGAAAAATTTAAGAATTTAACCATTTCTTCCAAAAAAGGCTTATCTCCCTGTTTCCAGCGCTTTTCTGACACTTGGGCTGACATGTGATGAAAAAGTCAAAATGTTAACCATTGCTTCCAGAAAAAGGCTTATCTCCCCGTTTCCAGCTGTTTAGTGACATTTGGGATGATGTGGGATGAAAAATTCAAGAATTTAACCATTTCTTCCAAAAAAGGCTTATCTCCCTGTTTCCAGCGCTTTTCTGACACTTGGGCTGACATGTGATGAAAAAGTCAGAAATCTTAATCAATGCTTCCAAAAAAGGCTTATCACCCCGTTTCCAGCTGTTTAGTGACATTTGGGATGATGTGTGATGAAAAATTCAAGAATTTAACCTTTTCTTCCAAAAAAAGGCAGATCTCCCTGTTTCCAGCGCTTTTCTGACACTGGAGCTGATTTGTGATGAAAAAGTCAAAATGTTAACCATTGCTTCCAAAAAAGGCTTATCTCCCCGTTTCCAGCTGTTTAGTGACATTTGGGATGATGTGTGATGAAAAATTCAAGAATATAACCTTTTCTTCCAAAAAAAGGCAGATCTCCCTGTTTCCAGCGCTTTTTTGACACTTGGGCTTACATGTGATGAAAAAGTCAGAAATCTTAATCAATGCTTCCAAAAAAGGCTTATCTCCCCGTTTCCAGCTTTTTAGTGACATTTGGGATGATGTGTGATGAAAAATTCAAGAATTTAACCTTTTCTTCCAAAAAAAGGCAGATCTCCCTGTTTCCAGCGCTTTTCTGACACTGGAGCTGATATGTGATGAAAAAGTCAAAATGTTAACCATTGCTTCCAAAAAAGGCTTATCTCCCCGTTTCCAGCTGTTGAGTGACATTTGGGATGATGTGTGATGAAAAATTCAAGAATTTAACCATTTCTTCCAAAAAAGGCTTATCTCCCTGTTTCCAACGCTTTTCTGACACTTGGGCTGACATGTGATGAAAAAGTCAGAAATCTTAATCAATGCTTCCAAAAAAGGCTTATCTCCCCGTTTCCAGCTGTTTAGTGACATTTGGGATGATGTGTGATGAAAAATTCAAGAATTTAACCATTTCTTCCAAAAAAGGCTTATCTCCTTGTTTCCAGCGCTTTTCTGACACTGGAGCTGATATGTGATGAAAAAGTCAAAATGTTAACCATTGCTTCCAAAAAAGGCTTATCTCCCCGTTTCCAGCTGTTTAGTGACATTTGGGATGATGTGTGATGAAAAATTCAAGAATATAACCTTTTCTTCCAAAAAAAGGCAGATCTCCCTGTTTCCAGCGCTTTTTTGACACTTGGGCTGACATGTGATGAAAAAGTCAGAAATCTTAATCAATGCTTCCAAAAAAGGCTTATCTCCCCGTTTCCAGCTGTTTAGTGACATTTGGGATGATGTGTGATGAAAAATTCAAGAATTTAACCATTTCTTCCAAAAAAGGCTTATCTCCCTGTTTCCAGCGCTTTTCTGACACTGGAGCTGATATGTGATGAAAAAGTCAAAATGTTAACCATTGCTTCCAAAAAAGGCTTATCTCCCCGTTTCCAGCTGTTTAGTGACATTTGGGATGATGTGTGATGAAAAATTCAAGAATATAACCTTTTCTTCCAAAAAAAGGCAGATCTCCCTGTTTCCAGCGCTTTTTTGACACTTGGGCTGACATGTGATGAAAAAGTCAGAAATCTTAATCAATGCTTCCAAAAAAGGCTTATCTCCCCGTTTCCAGCTGTTTAGTGACATTTGGGATGATGTGTGATGAAAAATTCAAGAATTTAACCATTTCTTCCAAAAAAGGCTTATCTCCCTGTTTCCAGCGCTTTTCTGACACTTGGGCTGACATGTGATGAAAAAGTCAGAAATCTTAATAAATGCTTCCAAAAAAGGCTTATCTCCCCGTTTCCAGCTGTTTAGTGACATTTGGGATGATGTGTGATGAAAAATTCAAGACTATAACCTTTTCTTCCAAAAAAAGGCAGATCTCCCTGTTTCCAGCGCTTTTCTGACACTTGGGCTGACATGTGATGAAAAAGTGAGAAATCTTAATCAATGCTTCCAAAAAAGGCTGATCTCCCCGTTTCCAGCTGTTTAGTGACATTTGGGATGATGTGTGATGAAAAATTCAAGAATTTAACCATTTCTTCCAAAAAAGGCTTATCTCCCTGTTTCCAGCGCTTTTCTGACACTTGGGCTGACATGTGATGAAAAAGTCAGAAATCTTAATCAATGCTTCCAAAAAAGGCTGATCTCCCCGTTTCCAGCTGTTTAGTGACATTTGGGATGATGTGTGATGAAAAATTCAAGAATTTAACCATTTCTTCCAAAAAAGGCTTATCTCCCTGTTTCCAGCGCTTTTCTGACACTTGGGCTGACATGTGATGAAAAAGTCAGAAATCTTAATCAATGCTTCCAAAAAAGGCTTATCTCCCCGTTTCCAGCTGTTTAGTGACATTTGGGATGATGTGTGATGAAAAATTCAAGAATTTAACCATTTCTTCCAAAAAAGGCAGATCTCCCTGTTTCCAGCGCTTTTCTGACACTTGGGCTGACATGTGATGAAAAAGTCAGAAATCTTAATCAATGCTTCCAAAAAAGGCTTATCTCCCCGTTTCCAGCTGTTTAGTGACATTTGGGATGATGTGTGATGAAAAATTCAAGAATATAACCTTTTCTTCCAAAAATAGGCAGATCTCCCTGTTTCCAGCGCTTTTCTGACACTTGGGCTGACATGTGATGAAAAAGTCAGAAATCTTAATCAATGCTTCCAAAAAAGGCTTATCTCCCCGTTTCCAGCTGTTTAGTGACATTTGGGATGATGTGTGATGAAAAATTCAAGAATTTAACCTTTTCTTCCAAAAAAAGGCAGATCTCCCTGTTTCCAGCGCTTTTCTGACACTGGAGCTGATATGTGATGAAAAAGTCAAAATGTTAACCATTGCTTCCAAAAAAGGCTTATCTCCCCGTTTCCAGCTGTTTAGTGACATTTGGGATGATGTGTGATGAAAAATTCAAGAATTTAACCATTTCTTCCAAAAAAGGCTTATCTCCCTGTTTCCAGCGCTTTTCTGACACTTGGGCTGACATGTGATGAAAAAGTCAGAAATCTTAATCAATGCTTCCAAAAAAGGCTTATCTCCCCGTTTCCAGCTGTTTAGTGACATTTGGGATGATGTGTGATGAAAAATTCAAGAATTTAACCATTTCTTCCAAAAAAGGCAGATCTCCCTGTTTCCAGCGCTTTTCTGACACTTGGGCTGACATGTGATGAAAAAGTCAGAAATCTTAATCAATGCTTCCAAAAAAGGCTTATCTCCCCGTTTCCAGCTGTTTAGTGACATTTGGGATGATGTGTGATGAAAAATTCAAGAATATAACCTTTTCTTCCAAAAATAGGCAGATCTCCCTGTTTCCAGCGCTTTTCTGACACTTGGGCTGACATGTGATGAAAAAGTCAGAAATCTTAATCAATGCTTCCAAAAAAGGCTTATCTCCCCGTTTCCAGCTGTTTAGTGACATTTGGGATGATGTGTGATGAAAAATTCAAGAATTTAACCTTTTCTTCCAAAAAAAGGCAGATCTCCCTGTTTCCAGCGCTTTTCTGACACTGGAGCTGATATGTGATGAAAAAGTCAAAATGTTAACCATTGCTTCCAAAAAAGGCTTATCTCCCCGTTTCCAGCTGTTTAGTGACATTTGGGATGATGTGTGATGAAAAATTCAAGAATTTAACCATTTCTTCCAAAAAAGGCAGATCTCCCTGTTTCCAGCGCTTTTCTGACACTTGGGCTGACATGTGATGAAAAAGTCAGAAATCTTAATCAATGCTTCCAAAAAAGGCTTATCTCCCCGTTTCCAGCTGTTTAGTGACATTTGGGATGATGTGTGATGAAAAATTCAAGAATATAACCTTTTCTTCCAAAAATAGGCAGATCTCCCTGTTTCCAGCGCTTTTCTGACACTTGGGCTGACATGTGATGAAAAAGTCAGAAATCTTAATCAATGCTTCCAAAAAAGGCTGATCTCCCCGTTTCCAGCTGTTTAGTGACATTTGGGATGATGTGTGATGAAAAATTCAAGAATTTAACCATTTCTTCCAAAAAAGGCTTATCTCCCTGTTTCCAGCGCTTTTCTGACACTTGGGCTGACATGTGATGAAAAAGTCAGAAATCTTAATCAATGCTTCCAAAAAAGGCTTATCTCCCCGTTTCCAGCTGTTTAGTGACATTTGGGATGATGTGTGATGAAAAATTCAAGAATTTAACCATTTCTTCCAAAAAAGGCAGATCTCCCTGTTTCCAGCGCTTTTCTGACACTTGGGCTGACATGTGATGAAAAAGTCAGAAATCTTAATCAATGCTTCCAAAAAAGGCTTATCTCCCCGTTTCCAGCTGTTTAGTGACATTTGGGATGATGTGTGATGAAAAATTCAAGAATATAACCTTTTCTTCCAAAAATAGGCAGATCTCCCTGTTTCCAGCGCTTTTCTGACACTTGGGCTGACATGTGATGAAAAAGTCAGAAATCTTAATCAATGCTTCCAAAAAAGGCTTATCTCCCCGTTTCCAGCTGTTTAGTGACATTTGGGATGATGTGTGATGAAAAATTCAAGAATTTAACCTTTTCTTCCAAAAAAAGGCAGATCTCCCTGTTTCCAGCGCTTTTCTGACACTGGAGCTGATATGTGATGAAAAAGTCAAAATGTTAACCATTGCTTCCAAAAAAGGCTTATCTCCCCGTTTCCAGCTGTTTAGTGATTTGTGGGATGATGTGTGATGAAAAATTCAAGAATTTAACCATTTCTTCCAAAAAAGGCTTATCTCCCTGTTTCAAGCGCTTTTCTGACACTTGGGCTGACATGTGATGAAAAAGATAGAAATCTTAATCAATGCTTCCAAAAAAGGCTTATCTCCTCGTTTCCAGCTGTTTAGTGACATTTGGGATGATGTGTGATGAAAAATTCAAGAATTTAACCATTTCTTCCAAAAAAGGCTTATCTCCCTGTTTCCAGCGCTTTTCTGACACTTGGGCTGACATGTGATGAAAAAGTCAGAAATCTTAATCAATGCTTCCAAAAAAGGCTTATCACCCCGTTTCCAGCTGTTTAGTGACATTTGGGATGATGTGTGATGAAAAATTCAAGAATTTAACCTTTTCTTCCAAAAAAAGGCAGATCTCCCTGTTTCCAGCGCTTTTCTGACACTGGAGCTGATTTGTGATGATAAAGTCAAAATGTTAACCATTGCTTCCAAAAAAGGCTTATCTCCCCGTTTCCAGCTGTTTAGTGACATTTGGGATGATGTGTGATGAAAAATTCAAGAATATAACCTTTTCTTCCAAAAAAAGGCAGATCTCCCTGTTTCCAGCGCTTTTTTGACACTTGGGCTGACATGTGATGAAAAAGTCAGAAATCTTAATCAATGCTTCCAAAAAAGGCTTATCTCCCCGTTTCCAGCTGTTTAGTGACATTTGGGATGATGTGTGATGAAAAATTCAAGAATATAACCTTTTCTTCCAAAAAAAGGCAGATCTCCCTGTTTCCAGCGCTTTTTTGACACTTGGGCTGACATGTGATGAAAAAGTCAGAAATCTTAATCAATGCTTCCAAAAAAGGCTTATCTCCCCGTTTCCAGCTGTTTAGTGACATTTGGGATGATGTGTGATGAAAAATTCAAGAATTTAACCTTTTCTTCCAAAAAAAGGCAGATCTCCCTGTTTCCAGCGCTTTTCTGACACTGGAGCTGATATGTGATAAAAAAGTCAAAATGTTAACCATTGCTTCCAAAAAAGGCTTATCTCCCCGTTTCCAGCTGTTTAGTGACATTTGGGATGATGTGTGATGAAAAATTCAAGAATTTAACCATTTCTTCCAAAAAAGGCTTATCTCCCTGTTTCCAACGCTTTTCTGACACTTGGGCTGACATGTGATGAAAAAGTCAGAAATCTTAATCAATGCTTCCAAAAAAGGCTTATCTCCCCGTTTCCAGCTGTTTAGTGACATTTGGGATGATGTGTGATGAAAAATTCAAGAATTTAACCATTTCTTCCAAAAAAGGCTTATCTCCCTGTTTCCAGCGCTTTTCTGACACTGGAGCTGATATGTGATGAAAAAGTCAAAATGTTAACCATTGCTTCCAAAAAAGGCTTATCTCCCCGTTTCCAGCTGTTTAGTGACATTTGGGATGATGTGTGATGAAAAATTCAAGAATATAACCTTTTCTTCCAAAAAAAGGCAGATCTCCCTGTTTCCAGCGCTTTTTTGACACTTGGGCTGACATGTGATGAAAAAGTCAGAAATCTTAATCAATGCTTCCAAAAAAGGCTTATCTCCCCGTTTCCAGCTGTTTAGTGACATTTGGGATGATGTGTGATGAAAAATTCAAGAATTTAACCATTTCTTCCAAAAAAGGCTTATCTCCCTGTTTCCAGCGCTTTTCTGACACTTGGGCTGACATGTGATGAAAAAGTCAGAAATCTTAATCAATGCTTCCAAAAAAGGCTGATCTCCCCGTTTCCAGCTGTTTAGTGACATTTGGGATGATGTGTGATGAAAAATTCAAGAATTTAACCATTTCTTCCAAAAAAGGCTTATCTCCCTGTTTCCAGCGCTTTTCTGACACTTGGGCTGACATGTGATGAAAAAGTCAGAAATCTTAATCAATGCTTCCAAAAAAGGCTTATCTCCCCGTTTCCAGCTGTTTAGTGACATTTGGGATGATGTGTGATGAAAAATTCAAGAATATAACCTTTTCTTCCAAAAATAGGCAGATCTCCCTGTTTCCAGCGCTTTTCTGACACTTGGGCTGACATGTGATGAAAAAGTCAGAAATCTTAATCAATGCTTCCAAAAAAGGCTGATCTCCCCGTTTCCAGCTGTTTAGTGACATTTGGGATGATGTGTGATGAAAAATTCAAGAATATAACCTTTTCTTCCAAAAAAAGGCAGATCTCCCTGTTTCCAGCGCTTTTCTGACACTTGGGCTGACATGTGATGAAAAAGTCAGAAATCTTAATCAATGCTTCCAAAAAAGGCTTATCTCCCCGTTTCCAGCTGTTTAGTGACATTTGGGATGATGTGTGATGAAAAATTCAAGAATTTAACCATTTCTTCCAAAAAAGGCTTATCTCCCTGTTTCCAGCGCTTTTCTGACACTGGAGCTGATATGTGATGAAAAAGTCAAAATGTTAACCATTGCTTCCAAAAAAGGCTTATCTCCCCGTTTCCAGCTGTTTAGTGACATTTGGGATGATGTGTGATGAAAAATTCAAGAATATAACCTTTTCTTCCAAAAAAAGGCAGATCTCCCTGTTTCCAGCGCTTTTTTGACACTTGGGCTGACATGTGATGAAAAAGTCAGAAATCTTAATCAATGCTTCCAAAAAAGGCTTATCTCCCCGTTTCCAGCTGTTTAGTGACATTTGGGATGATGTGTGATGAAAAATTCAAGAATTTAACCATTTCTTCCAAAAAAGGCTTATCTCCCTGTTTCCAGCGCTTTTCTGACACTTGGGCTGACATGTGATGAAAAAGTCAGAAATCTTAATAAATGCTTCCAAAAAAGGCTTATCTCCCCGTTTCCAGCTGTTTAGTGACATTTGGGATGATGTGTGATGAAAAATTCAAGAATATAACCTTTTCTTCCAAAAAAAGGCAGATCTCCCTGTTTCCAGCGCTTTTCTGACACTTGGGCTGACATGTGATGAAAAAGTCAGAAATCTTAATCAATGCTTCCAAAAAAGGCTGATCTCCCCGTTTCCAGCTGTTTAGTGACATTTGGGATGATGTGTGATGAAAAATTCAAGAATATAACCTTTTCTTCCAAAAATAGGCAGATCTCCCTGTTTCCAGCGCTTTTCTGACACTTGGGCTGACATGTGATGAAAAAGTCAGAAATCTTAATCAATGCTTCCAAAAAAGGCTGATCTCCCCGTTTCCAGCTGTTTAGTGACATTTGGGATGATGTGTGATGAAAAATTCAAGAATATAACCTTTTCTTCCAAAAAAAGGCAGATCTCCCTGTTTCCAGCGCTTTTCTGACACTTGGGCTGACATGTGATGAAAAAGTCAGAAATCTTAATCAATGCTTCCAAAAAAGGCTGATCTCCCCGTTTCCAGCTGTTTAGTGACATTTGGGATGATGTGTGATGAAAAATTCAAGAATTTAACCATTTCTTCCAAAAAAGGCTTATCTCCCTGTTTCCAGCGCTTTTCTGACACTTGGGCTGACATGTGATGAAAAAGTCAGAAATCTTAATCAATGCTTCCAAAAAAGGCTTATCTCCCCGTTTCCAGCTGTTTAGTGACATTTGGGATGATGTGTGATGAAAAATTCAAGAATATAACCTTTTCTTCCAAAAAAAGGCAGATCTCCCTGTTTCCAGCGCTTTTTTGACACTTGGGCTGACATGTGATGAAAAAGTCAGAAATCTTAATCAATGCTTCCAAAAAAGGCTTATCTCCCCGTTTCCAGCTGTTTAGTGACATTTGGGATGATGTGTGATGAAAAATTCAAGAATTTAACCATTTCTTCCAAAAAAGGCTTATCTCCCTGTTTCCAGCGCTTTTCTGACACTTGGGCTGACATGTGATGAAAAAGTCAGAAATCTTAATAAATGCTTCCAAAAAAGGCTTATCTCCCCGTTTCCAGCTGTTTAGTGACATTTGGGATGATGTGTGATGAAAAATTCAAGACTATAACCTTTTCTTCCAAAAAAAGGCAGATCTCCCTGTTTCCAGCGCTTTTCTGACACTTGGGCTGACATGTGATGAAAAAGTGAGAAATCTTAATCAATGCTTCCAAAAAAGGCTGATCTCCCCGTTTCCAGCTGTTTAGTGACATTTGGGATGATGTGTGATGAAAAATTCAAGAATTTAACCATTTCTTCCAAAAAAGGCTTATCTCCCTGTTTCCAGCGCTTTTCTGACACTTGGGCTGACATGTGATGAAAAAGTCAGAAATCTTAATCAATGCTTCCAAAAAAGGCTGATCTCCCCGTTTCCAGCTGTTTAGTGACATTTGGGATGATGTGTGATGAAAAATTCAAGAATTTAACCATTTCTTCCAAAAAAGGCTTATCTCCCTGTTTCCAGCGCTTTTCTGACACTTGGGCTGACATGTGATGAAAAAGTCAGAAATCTTAATCAATGCTTCCAAAAAAGGCTTATCTCCCCGTTTCCAGCTGTTTAGTGACATTTGGGATGATGTGTGATGAAAAATTCAAGAATTTAACCATTTCTTCCAAAAAAGGCAGATCTCCCTGTTTCCAGCGCTTTTCTGACACTTGGGCTGACATGTGATGAAAAAGTCAGAAATCTTAATCAATGCTTCCAAAAAAGGCTTATCTCCCCGTTTCCAGCTGTTTAGTGACATTTGGGATGATGTGTGATGAAAAATTCAAGAATATAACCTTTTCTTCCAAAAATAGGCAGATCTCCCTGTTTCCAGCGCTTTTCTGACACTTGGGCTGACATGTGATGAAAAAGTCAGAAATCTTAATCAATGCTTCCAAAAAAGGCTTATCTCCCCGTTTCCAGCTGTTTAGTGACATTTGGGATGATGTGTGATGAAAAATTCAAGAATTTAACCTTTTCTTCCAAAAAAAGGCAGATCTCCCTGTTTCCAGCGCTTTTCTGACACTGGAGCTGATATGTGATGAAAAAGTCAAAATGTTAACCATTGCTTCCAAAAAAGGCTTATCTCCCCGTTTCCAGCTGTTTAGTGACATTTGGGATGATGTGTGATGAAAAATTCAAGAATTTAACCATTTCTTCCAAAAAAGGCTTATCTCCCTGTTTCCAGCGCTTTTCTGACACTTGGGCTGACATGTGATGAAAAAGTCAGAAATCTTAATCAATGCTTCCAAAAAAGGCTTATCTCCCCGTTTCCAGCTGTTTAGTGACATTTGGGATGATGTGTGATGAAAAATTCAAGAATTTAACCATTTCTTCCAAAAAAGGCAGATCTCCCTGTTTCCAGCGCTTTTCTGACACTTGGGCTGACATGTGATGAAAAAGTCAGAAATCTTAATCAATGCTTCCAAAAAAGGCTTATCTCCCCGTTTCCAGCTGTTTAGTGACATTTGGGATGATGTGTGATGAAAAATTCAAGAATATAACCTTTTCTTCCAAAAATAGGCAGATCTCCCTGTTTCCAGCGCTTTTCTGACACTTGGGCTGACATGTGATGAAAAAGTCAGAAATCTTAATCAATGCTTCCAAAAAAGGCTTATCTCCCCGTTTCCAGCTGTTTAGTGACATTTGGGATGATGTGTGATGAAAAATTCAAGAATTTAACCTTTTCTTCCAAAAAAAGGCAGATCTCCCTGTTTCCAGCGCTTTTCTGACACTGGAGCTGATATGTGATGAAAAAGTCAAAATGTTAACCATTGCTTCCAAAAAAGGCTTATCTCCCCGTTTCCAGCTGTTTAGTGACATTTGGGATGATGTGTGATGAAAAATTCAAGAATTTAACCATTTCTTCCAAAAAAGGCAGATCTCCCTGTTTCCAGCGCTTTTCTGACACTTGGGCTGACATGTGATGAAAAAGTCAGAAATCTTAATCAATGCTTCCAAAAAAGGCTTATCTCCCCGTTTCCAGCTGTTTAGTGACATTTGGGATGATGTGTGATGAAAAATTCAAGAATATAACCTTTTCTTCCAAAAATAGGCAGATCTCCCTGTTTCCAGCGCTTTTCTGACACTTGGGCTGACATGTGATGAAAAAGTCAGAAATCTTAATCAATGCTTCCAAAAAAGGCTGATCTCCCCGTTTCCAGCTGTTTAGTGACATTTGGGATGATGTGTGATGAAAAATTCAAGAATATAACCTTTTCTTCCAAAAAAAGGCAGATCTCCCTGTTTCCAGCGCTTTTCTGACACTTGGGCTGACATGTGATGAAAAAGTCAGAAATCTTAATCAATGCTTCCAAAAAAGGCTGATCTCCCCGTTTCCAGCTGTTTAGTGACATTTGGGATGATGTGTGATGAAAAATTCAAGAATTTAACCATTTCTTCCAAAAAAGGCTTATCTCCCTGTTTCCAGCGCTTTTCTGACACTTGGGCTGACATGTGATGAAAAAGTCAGAAATCTTAATCAATGCTTCCAAAAAAGGCTTATCTCCCCGTTTCCAGCTGTTTAGTGACATTTGGGATGATGTGTGATGAAAAATTCAAGAATTTAACCATTTCTTCCAAAAAAGGCAGATCTCCCTGTTTCCAGCGCTTTTCTGACACTTGGGCTGACATGTGATGAAAAAGTCAGAAATCTTAATCAATGCTTCCAAAAAAGGCTTATCTCCCCGTTTCCAGCTGTTTAGTGACATTTGGGATGATGTGTGATGAAAAATTCAAGAATATAACCTTTTCTTCCAAAAATAGGCAGATCTCCCTGTTTCCAGCGCTTTTCTGACACTTGGGCTGACATGTGATGAAAAAGTCAGAAATCTTAATCAATGCTTCCAAAAAAGGCTTATCTCCCCGTTTCCAGCTGTTTAGTGACATTTGGGATGATGTGTGATGAAAAATTCAAGAATTTAACCTTTTCTTCCAAAAAAAGGCAGATCTCCCTGTTTCCAGCGCTTTTCTGACACTGGAGCTGATATGTGATGAAAAAGTCAAAATGTTAACCATTGCTTCCAAAAAAGGCTTATCTCCCCGTTTCCAGCTGTTTAGTGATTTGTGGGATGATGTGTGATGAAAAATTCAAGAATTTAACCATTTCTTCCAAAAAAGGCTTATCTCCCTGTTTCAAGCGCTTTTCTGACACTTGGGCTGACATGTGATGAAAAAGATAGAAATCTTAATCAATGCTTCCAAAAAAGGCTTATCTCCTCGTTTCCAGCTGTTTAGTGACATTTGGGATGATGTGTGATGAAAAATTCAAGAATTTAACCATTTCTTCCAAAAAAGGCTTATCTCCCTGTTTCCAGCGCTTTTCTGACACTTGGGCTGACATGTGATGAAAAAGTCAGAAATCTTAATCAATGCTTCCAAAAAAGGCTTATCACCCCGTTTCCAGCTGTTTAGTGACATTTGGGATGATGTGTGATGAAAAATTCAAGAATTTAACCTTTTCTTCCAAAAAAAGGCAGATCTCCCTGTTTCCAGCGCTTTTCTGACACTGGAGCTGATTTGTGATGATAAAGTCAAAATGTTAACCATTGCTTCCAAAAAAGGCTTATCTCCCCGTTTCCAGCTGTTTAGTGACATTTGGGATGATGTGTGATGAAAAATTCAAGAATATAACCTTTTCTTCCAAAAAAAGGCAGATCTCCCTGTTTCCAGCGCTTTTTTGACACTTGGGCTGACATGTGATGAAAAAGTCAGAAATCTTAATCAATGCTTCCAAAAAAGGCTTATCTCCCCGTTTCCAGCTGTTTAGTGACATTTGGGATGATGTGTGATGAAAAATTCAAGAATATAACCTTTTCTTCCAAAAAAAGGCAGATCTCCCTGTTTCCAGCGCTTTTTTGACACTTGGGCTGACATGTGATGAAAAAGTCAGAAATCTTAATCAATGCTTCCAAAAAAGGCTTATCTCCCCGTTTCCAGCTGTTTAGTGACATTTGGGATGATGTGTGATGAAAAATTCAAGAATTTAACCTTTTCTTCCAAAAAAAGGCAGATCTCCCTGTTTCCAGCGCTTTTCTGACACTGGAGCTGATATGTGATAAAAAAGTCAAAATGTTAACCATTGCTTCCAAAAAAGGCTTATCTCCCCGTTTCCAGCTGTTTAGTGACATTTGGGATGATGTGTGATGAAAAATTCAAGAATTTAACCATTTCTTCCAAAAAAGGCTTATCTCCCTGTTTCCAACGCTTTTCTGACACTTGGGCTGACATGTGATGAAAAAGTCAGAAATCTTAATCAATGCTTCCAAAAAAGGCTTATCTCCCCGTTTCCAGCTGTTTAGTGACATTTGGGATGATGTGTGATGAAAAATTCAAGAATTTAACCATTTCTTCCAAAAAAGGCTTATCTCCCTGTTTCCAGCGCTTTTCTGACACTGGAGCTGATATGTGATGAAAAAGTCAAAATGTTAACCATTGCTTCCAAAAAAGGCTTATCTCCCCGTTTCCAGCTGTTTAGTGACATTTGGGATGATGTGTGATGAAAAATTCAAGAATATAACCTTTTCTTCCAAAAAAAGGCAGATCTCCCTGTTTCCAGCGCTTTTTTGACACTTGGGCTGACATGTGATGAAAAAGTCAGAAATCTTAATCAATGCTTCCAAAAAAGGCTTATCTCCCCGTTTCCAGCTGTTTAGTGACATTTGGGATGATGTGTGATGAAAAATTCAAGAATTTAACCATTTCTTCCAAAAAAGGCTTATCTCCCTGTTTCCAGCGCTTTTCTGACACTTGGGCTGACATGTGATGAAAAAGTCAGAAATCTTAATCAATGCTTCCAAAAAAGGCTGATCTCCCCGTTTCCAGCTGTTTAGTGACATTTGGGATGATGTGTGATGAAAAATTCAAGAATTTAACCATTTCTTCCAAAAAAGGCTTATCTCCCTGTTTCCAGCGCTTTTCTGACACTTGGGCTGACATGTGATGAAAAAGTCAGAAATCTTAATCAATGCTTCCAAAAAAGGCTTATCTCCCCGTTTCCAGCTGTTTAGTGACATTTGGGATGATGTGTGATGAAAAATTCAAGAATATAACCTTTTCTTCCAAAAATAGGCAGATCTCCCTGTTTCCAGCGCTTTTCTGACACTTGGGCTGACATGTGATGAAAAAGTCAGAAATCTTAATCAATGCTTCCAAAAAAGGCTGATCTCCCCGTTTCCAGCTGTTTAGTGACATTTGGGATGATGTGTGATGAAAAATTCAAGAATATAACCTTTTCTTCCAAAAAAAGGCAGATCTCCCTGTTTCCAGCGCTTTTCTGACACTTGGGCTGACATGTGATGAAAAAGTCAGAAATCTTAATCAATGCTTCCAAAAAAGGCTTATCTCCCCGTTTCCAGCTGTTTAGTGACATTTGGGATGATGTGTGATGAAAAATTCAAGAATTTAACCATTTCTTCCAAAAAAGGCTTATCTCCCTGTTTCCAGCGCTTTTCTGACACTGGAGCTGATATGTGATGAAAAAGTCAAAATGTTAACCATTGCTTCCAAAAAAGGCTTATCTCCCCGTTTCCAGCTGTTTAGTGACATTTGGGATGATGTGTGATGAAAAATTCAAGAATATAACCTTTTCTTCCAAAAAAAGGCAGATCTCCCTGTTTCCAGCGCTTTTTTGACACTTGGGCTGACATGTGATGAAAAAGTCAGAAATCTTAATCAATGCTTCCAAAAAAGGCTTATCTCCCCGTTTCCAGCTGTTTAGTGACATTTGGGATGATGTGTGATGAAAAATTCAAGAATTTAACCATTTCTTCCAAAAAAGGCTTATCTCCCTGTTTCCAGCGCTTTTCTGACACTTGGGCTGACATGTGATGAAAAAGTCAGAAATCTTAATAAATGCTTCCAAAAAAGGCTTATCTCCCCGTTTCCAGCTGTTTAGTGACATTTGGGATGATGTGTGATGAAAAATTCAAGAATATAACCTTTTCTTCCAAAAAAAGGCAGATCTCCCTGTTTCCAGCGCTTTTCTGACACTTGGGCTGACATGTGATGAAAAAGTCAGAAATCTTAATCAATGCTTCCAAAAAAGGCTGATCTCCCCGTTTCCAGCTGTTTAGTGACATTTGGGATGATGTGTGATGAAAAATTCAAGAATATAACCTTTTCTTCCAAAAATAGGCAGATCTCCCTGTTTCCAGCGCTTTTCTGACACTTGGGCTGACATGTGATGAAAAAAGTCAGAAATCTTAATCAATGCTTCCAAAAAAGGCTGATCTCCCCGTTTCCAGCTGTTTAGTGACATTTGGGATGATGTGTGATGAAAAATTCAAGAATATAACCTTTTCTTCCAAAAAAAGGCAGATCTCCCTGTTTCCAGCGCTTTTCTGACACTTGGCTGACATGTGATGAAAAAGTCAGAAATCTTAATCAATGCTTCCAAAAAAGCTGATCTCCCCGTTTCCAGCTGTTTAGTGACATTTGGGATGATGTGTGATGAAAATTCAAGATTTAACCATTTCTTCCAAAAAAGGCTTATCTCCCTGTTTCAGCGCTTTTCTGACACTTGGGCTGACATGTGATGAAAAAGTCAGAAATCTTAATCAATGCTTCCAAAAAAGGCTTATCTCCCCGTTTCCAGCTGTTTAGTGACATTTGGGATGATGTGTTGATGAAAAATTCAAGAATATAACCTTTTCTTCCAAAAATAGGCAGATCTCCCTGTTTCCAGCGCTTTTCTGACACTTGGGCTGACATGTGATGAAAAAGTCAGAAATCTTAAATCAATGCTTCCAAAAAAGGCTTATCTCCCCGTTTCCAGCTGTTTAGTGACATTTGGGACGATGTGTGATGAAAAATTCAAGAATTTAACCTTTTCTTCCAAAAAAAGGCAGATCTCCCCTGTTTCCAGCGCTTTTCTGACACTGGAGCTGATATGTGATGAAAAAGTCAAAATGTTAACCATTGCTTCCAAAAAAGGCTTATCTCCCCGTTTCCAGCTGTTTAGTGACATTTGGGATGATGTGTGATGAAAATTCAAGAATTTAACCATTTCTTCCAAAAAAGGCTTATCTCCTGTTTCCAGCGGCTTTTCTGACACTTGGGCTGACATGTGATGAAAAAGATAGAAATCTTAATCAATGCTTCCAAAAAAGGCTTATCTCCTCGTTTCCAGCTGTTTAGTGAACATTTGGATGATGTGTGATGAAAAATTCAAGAATTTAACCATTTCTTCCAAAAAAAGGCTCATCTCCCTGTTTCCAGCGCTTTTCTGACACTTGGGCTGACATGTGATGAAAAAGTCAGAAATCTTAATCAATGCTTCCAAAAAAGGCTTATCTCCCCGTTTCCAGCTGTTTAGTGACATTTGGGATGATGTGTGATGAAAATTCAAGAATTTAACCTTTTCTTCCAAAAAAAGGCAGATCTCCCTGTTCAGCGCTTTTCTGACACTGGAGCCTGATATGTGATGAAAAAGTCAAATGTTAACCATTGCTTCCAAAAAGGGCTTATCTCCCCGTTTCAGCATGATTTCACGTGACATTTGGGATGATGTGTGATGAAAAATTCAAGAATTTAACCTTTTCTTCCAAAAAAAGGCAGATCTCCCTGTTTCCAGCGCTTTTCTGACACTGGAGCTGATTTGTGATGAAAAAGTCAAAATGTTAACCATTGCTTCCAAAAAGGCTTATCTCCCCGTTTCCAGCTGTTTAGTGACATTTGGGATGATGTGTGATGAAAAATTCAAGAATATAACCTTTTCTTCCAAAAAAAGGCAGATCTCCCTGTTTCCAGCGCTTTTTTGACACTTGTGCTGACATGTGATGAAAAAGTCAGAAATCTTAATCAATGCTTCCAAAAAAGGCTTATCTCCCCGTTTCCAGCTGTTTAGTGACATTTGGGATGATGTGTGATGAAAAATTCAAGAATTTAACCTTTTCTTCCAAAAAAAGGCAGATCTCCCTGTTTCCAGCGCTTTTCTGACACTGGAGCTGATATGTGATAAAAAGTCAAAATGTTAACCATTGCTTCCAAAAAAGGCTTATCTCCCCGTTTCCAGCTGTTTAGTGACATTTGGGATGATGTGTGATGAAAAATTCAAGAATTTAACCATTTCTTCCAAAAAAGGCTTATCTCCCTGTTTCCAACGCTTTTCTGACACTTGGGCTGACATGTGATGAAAAAGTCAGAAATCTTAATCAATGCTTCCAAAAAAGGCTTATCTCCCCGTTTCCAGCTGTTTAGTGACATTTGGGATGATGTGTGATGAAAAATTCAAGAATTTAACCATTTCTTCCAAAAAAGGCTTATCTCCCTGTTTCCAGCGCTTTTCTGACACTGGAGCTGATATGTGATGAAAAAGTCAAAATGTTAACCATTGCTTCCAAAAAAGGCTTATCTCCCCGTTTCCAGCTGTTTAGTGACATTTGGGATGATGTGTGATGAAAAATTCAAGAATATAACCTTTTCTTCCAAAAAAGGCAGATCTCCCTGTTTCCAGCGCTTTTTTGACACTTGGGCTGACATGTGATGAAAAAGTCAGAAATCTTAATCAATGCTTCCAAAAAAGGCTTATCTCCCCGTTTCCAGCTGTTTAGCTGACATTTGGGATGATGTGTGA
>NW_026870467.1:0-35409 GCF_963576545.1 Limanda limanda
CGATCGGTACCATCCTTGAGCTTCTCCGACTTTCGGAAGGGTTAGGGTTAGGGTTAGGGATGAAAGCACATAGGAGAAAGAGATATTCTTGAATAACTTTTTTTGTGAAGGTCGGAGAGACTTGGAAAGTGGTTGCATCTGGACTAATTTGGGTCCTGCGGATCGATTGGTACCATCCCGAGCTTGTACGACCTTCGGAAGAGGTCGACCGACGAAATTCCCCCAAATCTGAGGAGATATTCTTGAATAACTTTTTTTGTGAAGGTCGGAGAGACTTGCAAGTAGGCTCTACCCCCACTAAATGGGGTAGCGCGCATCGATCGGTACCATCCTTGAGCTTCTCCGACTTTCGGAGGGTTTAGGGTTAGGGTTAGGGATGAAAGCACATAGGAGAAAGAGATATTCTTGAATAACTTTTTTTGTGAAGGTCGGAGAGACTTGCAAGTAGGCTCTACCCCCACTAAATGGGGTAGCGCGCATCGATCGGTACCATCCTTGAGCTTCTCCGACTTTCGGAAGGGTTAGGGTTAGGGTTAGGGATGAAAGCACATAGGAGAAAGAGATATTCTTGAATAACTTTTTTTGTGAAGGTCGGAGAGACTTGCAAGTAGGCTCTACCCCCACTAAATGGGGTTGCGCGCATCGATCGGTACTATCCCTTGAGCTTCTCCGACTTTCGGAAGGGTTAGGGTTAGGGTTAGGGATGAAAGCACATAGGAGAAAGAGATATTCTTGAATAACTTTTTTTGTGAAGGTCGGAGAGACTTGCAAGTAGGCTCTACCCCCACTAAATGGGGTAGCGCGCATCGATCGGTACCATCCTTGAGCTTCTCCGACTTTCGGAAGGGTTAGGGTTAGGGATGAAAGCACATAGGAGAAAGAGATATTCTTGAATAACTTTTTTTGTGAAGGTCGGAGAGACTTGGAAAGTGGTTGCATCTGGACTAATTTGGGTCCCTGCGGATCGATTGGTACCATCCCCGAGCTTGTACGACCTTCGAAAGAGGTCGACCGACGAAATTCCCCCAAATCTGAGGAGATATTCTTGAATAACTTTTTTTGTGAAGGTCGGAGAGACTTGCAAGTAGGCTCTACCCCCACTAAATGGGGTTGCGCGCATCGATCGGTACCATCCTTGAGCTTTTCCGACTTTCGGAAGGGTTAGGGTTAGGGTTAGGGATGAAAGCACATAGGAGAAAGAGATATTCTTGAATAACTTTTTTTGTGAAGGTCGGAGAGACTTGCAAGTAGGCTCTACCCCCACTAAATGGGGTAGCGCGCATCGATCGGTACCATCCTTGAGCTTCTCCGACTTTCGGAAGGGTTAGGGGTTAGGGTTAGGGATGAAAGCACATAGGAGAAAGAGATATTCTTGAATAACTTTTTTTGTGAAGGTCGGAGAGACTTGCAAGTAGGCTCTACCCCCACTAAATGGGGTAGCGCGCATCGATCGGTACCATCCTTGAGCTTCTCCGACTTTCGGAAGGGTTAGGGTTAGGGTTAGGGATGAAAGCACATAGGAGAAAGAGATATTCTTGAATAACTTTTTTTGTGAAGGTCGGAGAGACTTGCAAGTAGGCTCTACCCCCACTAAATGGGGTAGCGCGCATCGATCGGTACCATCCTTGAGCTTCTCCGACTTTCGGAAGGGTTAGGGTTAGGGATGAAAGCACATAGGAGAAAGAGATATTCTTGAATAACTTTTTTTGTGAAGGTCGGAGAGACTTGGAAAGTGGTTGCATCTGGACTAATTTGGGTCCTGCGGATCGATTGGTACCATCCCCGAGCTTGTACGACCTTCGAAAGAGGTCGACCGACGAAATTCCCCAAATCTGAGGAGATATTCTTGAATAACTTTTTTTGTGAAGGTCGGAGAGACTTGCAAGTAGGCTCTACCCCCACTAAATGGGGTTGCGCGCATCGATCGGTACCATCCTTGAGCTTTTCCGACTTTCGGAAGGGTTAGGGTTAGGGTTAGGGATGAAAGCACATAGGAGAAAGAGATATTCTTGAATAACTTTTTTTGTGAAGGTCGGAGAGACTTGCAAGTAGGCTCTACCCCCACTAAATGGGGTAGCGCGCATCGATCGGTACCATCCTTGAGCTTCTCCGACTTTCGGAAGGGTTAGGGTTAGGGTTAGGGATGAAAGCACATAGGAGAAAGAGATATTCTTGAATAACTTTTTTTTGTGAAGGTCGGAGAGACTTGGAAAGTGGTTGCATCTGGACTAATTTGGGTCCTGCAGGATCGATTGGTACCATCCCCGAGCTTGTACGACCTTCGGAAAGAGGTCGACCGACGAAATTCCCCCAAATCTGAGGAGATATTCTTGAATAACTTTTTTGTGAAGGTCGGAGAGACTTGCAAGTAGGCTCTACCCCCACTAAATGGGGTAGCGCGCATCGATCGGTACCATCCTTGAGCTTCTCCGACTTTCGGAAGGGTTAGGGTTAGGGTTAGGGATGAAAGCACATAGGAGAAAGAGATATTCTTGAATAACGTTTTTTGTGAAGGTCGGAGAGACTTGCAAGTAGGCTCTACCCCCACTAAATGGGGTAGCGCGCATCGATCGGTACCATCCTTGAGCTTCTCCGACTTTCGGAAGGGTTAGGGTTAGGGTTAGGGATGAAAGCACATAGGAGAAAGAGATATTCTTGAATAACTTTTTTTGTGAAGGTCGGAGAGACTTGCAAGTAGGCTCTACCCCCACTAAATGGGGTAGCGCGCATCGATCGGTACCATCCTTGAGCTTCTCCGACTTTCGGAAGGGTTAGGGTTAGGGTTAGGGATGAAAGCACATAGGAGAAAGAGATATTCTTGAATAACTTTTTTTGTGAAGGTCGGAGAGACTTGCAAGTAGGCTCTACCCCCACTAAATGGGGTAGCGCGCATCGATCGGTACCATCCTTGAGCTTCTCCGACTTTCGGAAGGGTTAGGGTTAGGGTTAGGGATGAAAGCACATAGGAGAAAGAGATATTCTTGAATAACTTTTTTTTGTGAAGGTCGGAGAGACTTGGAAAGTGGTTGCATCTGGACTAATTTGGGTCCTGCGGATCGATTGGTACCATCCCCGAGCTTGTACGACCTTTGGAAGAGGTCGACCGACGAAATTCCCCCAAATCTGAGGAGATATTCTTGAATAACTTTTTTTGTGAAGGTCGGAGAGACTTGCAAGTAGGCTCTACCCCCACTAAATGGGGTTGCGCGCATCGATCAGTACCATCCTTGAGCTTCTCCGACTTTCGGAAGGGTTAGGGTTAGGGTTAGGGATGAAAGCACATAGGAGAAAGAGATATTCTTGAATAACTTTTTTTGTGAAGGTCGGAGAGACTTGCAAGTAGGCTCTACCCCCACTAAATGGGGTAGCGCGCATCGATCGGTACCATCCTTGAGCTTCTCCGACTTTCGGAAGGGTTAGGGTTAGGGTTAGGGATGAAAGCACATAGGAGAAAGAGATATTCTTGAATAACTTTTTTTGTGAAGGTCGGAGAGACTTGCAAGTAGGCTCCTACCCCCACTAAATGGGGTAGCGCGCATCGATCGGTACCATCCTTGAGCTTCTCCGACTTTCGGAAGGGTTAGGGTTAGGGATGAAAGCACATAGGAGAAAGAGATATTCTTGAATAACTTTTTTTGTGAAGGTCGGAGAGACTTGGAAAGTGGTTGCATCTGGACTAATTTGGGTCCTGCGGATCGATTGGTACCATCCCCGAGCTTGTACGACCTTCGAAAGAGGTCGACCGACGAAATTCCCCCAAATCTGAGGAGATATTCTTGAATAACTTTTTTTGTGAAGGTCGGAGAGACTTGCAAGTAGGCTCTACCCCCACTAAATGGGGTTGCGCGCATCGATCGGTACCATCCTTGAGCTTCTCCGACTTTCGGAAGGGTTAGGGTTAGGGTTAGGGATGAAAGCACATAGGAGAAAGAGATATTCTTGAATAACTTTTTTTGTGAAGGTCGGAGAGACTTGCAAGTAGGCTCTACCCCCACTAAATGGGGTAGCGCGCATCGATCGGTACCATCCTTGAGCTTCTCCGACTTTCGGAAGGGTTAGGGTTAGGGTTAGGGATGAAAGCACATAGGAGAAAGAGATATTCTTGAATAACTTTTTTTGTGAAGGTCGGAGAGACTTGGAAAGTGGTTGCATCTGGACTAATTTGGGTCCTGCGGATCGATTGGTACCATCCCCGAGCTTGTACGACCTTCGGAAGAGGTCGACCGACGAAATTCCCCCAAATCTGAGGAGATATTCTTGAATAACTTTTTTTGTGAAGGTCGGAGAGACTTGCAAGTAGGCTCTACCCCCACTAAATGGGGTAGCGCACATCGATCGGTACCATCCTTGAGCTTCTCCGACTTTCGGAAGGGTTAGGGTTAGGGTTAGGGATGAAAGCACATAGGAGAAAGAGATATTCTTGAATAACTTTTTTTGTGAAGGTCGGAGAGACTTGCAAGTAGGCTCTACCCCCACTAAATGGGTAGCGCGCATCGATCGGTACCATCCTTGAGCTTCTCCGACTTTCGGAAGGGTTAGGGTTAGGGTTAGGGATGAAAGCACATAGGAGAAAGAGATATTCTTGAATAACTTTTTTTGTGAAGGTCGGAGAGACTTGGAAAGTGGTTGCATCTGGACTAATTTGGGTCCTGCGGATCGATTGGTACCATCCCCGAGCTTGTACGACCTTCGGAAGAGGTCGACCGACGAAATTCCCCCAAATCTGAGGAGATATTCTTGAATAACTTTTTTTGTGAAGGTCGGAGAGACTTGCAAGTAGGCTCTACCCCCACTAAATGGGGTAGCGCGCATCGATCGGTACCATCCTTGAGCTTCTCCGACTTTTGGAAGGGTAGGGTTAGGGTTAGGGATGAAAGCACATAGGAGAAAGAGATATTCTTGAATAACGTTTTTTGTGAAGGTCGGAGAGACTTGCAAGTAGGCTCTACCCCCACTAAATGGGGTAGCGCGCATCGATCGGTACCATCCTTGAGCTTCTCCGACTTTCGGAAGGGTTAGGGTTAGGGTTAGGGATGAAAGCACATAGGAGAAAGAGATATTCTTGAATAACTTTTTTGTGAAGGTCGGAGAGACTTGCAAGTAGGCTCTACCCCCACTAAATGGGGTAGCGCGCATCGATCGGTACCATCCTTGAGCTTCTCCGACTTTCGGAAGGGTTAGGGTTAGGGTTAGGGATGAAAGCACATAGGAGAAAGAGATATTCTTGAATAACTTTTTTTGTGAAGGTCGGAGAGACTTGCAAGTAGGCTCTACCCCCACTAAATGGGGTAGCGCGCATCGATCGGTACCATCCTTGAGCTTCTCCGACTTTCTGGAAGGGTTAGGGTTAGGGTTAGGGATGAAAGCACATAGGAGAAAGAGATATTCTTGAATAACTTTTTTTGTGAAGGTCGGAGAGACTTGGAAAGTGGTTGCATCTGGACTAATTTGGGTCCTGCGGATCGATTGGTACCATCCCCGAGCTTGTACGACCTTTGGAAGAGGTCGACCGACGAAATTCCCCCAAATCTGAGGAGATATTCTTGAATAACTTTTTTTGTGAAGGTCGGAGAGACTTGCAAGTAGGCTCTACCCCCACTAAATGGGGTTGCGCGCATCGACCAGTACCATCCTTGAGCTTCTCCGACTTTCGGAAGGGTTAGGGTTAGGGTTAGGGATGAAAGCACATAGGAGAAAGAGATATTCTTGAATAACTTTTTTTGTGAAGGTCGGAGAGACTTGCAAGTAGGCTCTACCCCCACTAAATGGGGTAGCGCGCATCGATCGGTACCATCCTTGAGCTTCTCCGACTTTCGGAAGGGTTAGGGTTAGGGTTAGGGATGAAAGCACATAGGAGAAAGAGATATTCTTGAATAACTTTTTTTGTGAAGGTCGGAGAGACTTGGAAAGTGGTTGCATCTGGACTAATTTGGGTCCTGCGGATCGATTGGTACCATCCCCGAGCTTGTACGACCTTCGGAAGAGGTCGACCGACGAAATTCCCCCAAATCTGAGGAGATATTCTTGAATAACTTTTTTTGTGAAGGTCGGAGAGACTTGCAAGTAGGCTCTACCCCCACTAAATGGGGTAGCGCGCATCGATCGGTACCATCCTTGAGCTTCTCCGACTTTCGGAAGGGTTAGGGTTAGGGATGAAAGCACATAGGAGAAAGAGATATTCTTGAATAACTTTTTTTGTGAAGGTCGGAGAGACTTGCAAGTAGGCTCTACCCCCACTAAATGGGGTAGCGCGCATCGATCGGTACCATCCTTGAGCTTCTCCGACTTTCGGAAGGGTTAGGGTTAGGGTTAGGGATGAAAGCACATAGGAGAAAGAGATATTCTTGAATAACTTTTTTTGTGAAGGTCGGAGAGACTTGCAAGTAGGCTCTACCCCCACTAAATGGGGTTGCGCGCATCGATCAGTACTATCCTTGAGCTTCTCCGACTTTCGGAAGGGTTAGGGTTAGGGTTAGGGATGAAAGCACATAGGAGAAAGAGATATTCTTGAATAACTTTTTTTGTGAAGGTCGGAGAGACTTGGAAAGTGGTTGCATCTGGACTAATTTGGGTCCTGCGGATCGATTGGTACCATCCCCGAGCTTGTACGACCTTCGGAAGAGGTCGACCGACGAAATTCCCCCAAATCTGAGGAGATATTCTTGAATAACTTTTTTTGTGAAGGTCGGAGAGACTTGCAAGTAGGCTCTACCCCCACTAAATGGGGTAGCGCGCATCGATCGGTACCATCCTTGAGCTTCTCCGACTTTCGGAAGGGTTAGGGTTAGGGTTAGGGATGAAAGCACATAGGAGAAAGAGATATTCTTGAATAACTTTTTTTGTGAAGGTCGGAGAGACTTGCAAGTAGGCTCTACCCCCACTAAATGGGGTAGCGCACATCGATCGGTACCATCCTTGAGCTTCTCCGACTTTCGGAAGGGTTAGGGTTAGGGTTAGGGATGAAAGCACATAGGAGAAAGAGATATTCTTGAATAACTTTTTTTGTGAAGGTCGGAGAGACTTGCAAGTAGGCTCTACCCCCACTAAATGGGGTAGCGCGCATCGATCGGTACCATCCTTGAGCTTCTCCGACTTTCGGAAGGGTTAGGGTTAGGGTTAGGGATGAAAGCACATAGGAGAAAGAGATATTCTTGAATAACTTTTTTTGTGAAGGTCGGAGAGACTTGGAAAGTGGTTGCATCTGGACTAATTTGGGTCCTGCGGATCGATTGGTACCATCCCCGAGCTTGTACGACCTTCGGAAGAGGTCGACCGACGAAATTCCCCCAAATCTGAGGAGATATTCTTGAATAACTTTTTTTGTGAAGGTCGGAGAGACTTGCAAGTAGGCTCTACCCCCACTAAATGGGGTAGCGCGCATCGATCGGTACCATCCTTGAGCTTCTCCGACTTTTGGAAGGGTTAGGGTTAGGGTTAGGGATGAAAGCACATAGGAGAAAGAGATATTCTTGAATAACGTTTTTTGTGAAGGTCGGAGAGACTTGCAAGTAGGCTCTACCCCCACTAAATGGGGTAGCGCGCATCGATCGGTACCATCCTTGAGCTTCTCCGACTTTCGGAAGGGTTAGGGTTAGGGTTAGGGATGAAAGCACATAGGAGAAAGAGATATTCTTGAATAACTTTTTTTGTGAAGGTCGGAGAGACTTGCAAGTAGGCTCTACCCCCACTAAATGGGGTAGCGCGCATCGATCGGTACCATCCTTGAGCTTCTCCGACTTTCGGAAGGGTTAGGGTTAGGGTTAGGGATGAAAGCACATAGGAGAAAGAGATATTCTTGAATAACTTTTTTTGTGAAGGTCGGAGAGACTTGCAAGTAGGCTCTACCCCCACTAAATGGGGTAGCGCGCATCGATCGGTACCATCCTTGAGCTTCTCCGACTTTCGGAAGGGTTAGGGTTAGGGTTAGGGATGAAAGCACATAGGAGAAAGAGATATTCTTGAATAACTTTTTTTGTGAAGGTCGGAGAGACTTGGAAAGTGGTTGCATCTGGACTAATTTGGGTCCTGCGGATCGATTGGTACCATCCCCGAGCTTGTACGACCTTTGGAAGAGGTCGACCGACGAAATTCCCCCAAATCTGAGGAGATATTCTTGAATAACTTTTTTTGTGAAGGTCGGAGAGACTTGCAAGTAGGCTCTACCCCCACTAAATGGGGTTGCGCGCATCGACCAGTACCATCCTTGAGCTTCTCCGACTTTCGGAAGGGTTAGGGTTAGGGTTAGGGATGAAAGCACATAGGAGAAAGAGATATTCTTGAATAACTTTTTTTGTGAAGGTCGGAGAGACTTGCAAGTAGGCTCTACCCCCACTAAATGGGGTAGCGCGCATCGATCGGTACCATCCTTGAGCTTCTCCGACTTTCGGAAGGGTTAGGGTTAGGGTTAGGGATGAAAGCACATAGGAGAAAGAGATATTCTTGAATAACTTTTTTTGTGAAGGTCGGAGAGACTTGCAAGTAGGCTCTACCCCCACTAAATGGGGTAGCGCGCATCGATCGGTACCATCCTTGAGCTTCTCCGACTTTCGGAAGGGTTAGGGTTAGGGATGAAAGCACATAGGAGAAAGAGATATTCTTGAATAACTTTTTTTGTGAAGGTCGGAGAGACTTGGAAAGTGGTTGCATCTGGACTAATTTGGGTCCTGCGGATCGATTGGTACCATCCCCGAGCTTGTACGACCTTCGAAAGAGGTCGACCGACGAAATTCCCCCAAATCTGAGGAGATATTCTTGAATAACTTTTTTTGTGAAGGTCGGAGAGACTTGCAAGTAGGCTCTACCCCCACTAAATGGGGTTGCGCGCATCGATCGGTACCATCCTTGAGCTTTTCCGACTTTCGGAAGGGTTAGGGTTAGGGTTAGGGATGAAAGCACATAGGAGAAAGAGATATTCTTGAATAACTTTTTTTGTGAAGGTCGGAGAGACTTGCAAGTAGGCTCTACCCCCACTAAATGGGGTAGCGCGCATCGATCGGTACCATCCTTGAGCTTCTCCGACTTTCGGAAGGGTTAGGGTTAGGGTTAGGGATGAAAGCACATAGGAGAAAGAGATATTCTTGAATAACTTTTTTTGTGAAGGTCGGAGAGACTTGCAAGTAGGCTCTACCCCCACTAAATGGGGTAGCGCGCATCGATCGGTACCATCCTTGAGCTTCTCCGACTTTCGGAAGGGTTAGGGTTAGGGTTAGGGATGAAAGCACATAGGAGAAAGAGATATTCTTGAATAACTTTTTTTGTGAAGGTCGGAGAGACTTGCAAGTAGGCTCTACCCCCACTAAATGGGGTAGCGCGCATCGATCGGTACCATCCTTGAGCTTCTCCGACTTTCGGAAGGGTTAGGGTTAGGGATGAAAGCACATAGGAGAAAGAGATATTCTTGAATAACTTTTTTTGTGAAGGTCGGAGAGACTTGGAAAGTGGTTGCATCTGGACTAATTTGGGTCCTGCGGATCGATTGGTACCATCCCCGAGCTTGTACGACCTTCGAAAGAGGTCGACCGACGAAATTCCCCCAAATCTGAGGAGATATTCTTGAATAACTTTTTTTGTGAAGGTCGGAGAGACTTGCAAGTAGGCTCTACCCCCACTAAATGGGGTTGCGCGCATCGATCGGTACCATCCTTGAGCTTTTCCGACTTTCGGAAGGGTTAGGGTTAGGGTTAGGGATGAAAGCACATAGGAGAAAGAGATATTCTTGAATAACTTTTTTTGTGAAGGTCGGAGAGACTTGCAAGTAGGCTCTACCCCCACTAAATGGGGTAGCGCGCATCGATCGGTACCATCCTTGAGCTTCTCCGACTTTCGGAAGGGTTAGGGTTAGGGTTAGGGATGAAAGCACATAGGAGAAAGAGATATTCTTGAATAACTTTTTTTGTGAAGGTCGGAGAGACTTGGAAAGTGGTTGCATCTGGACTAATTTGGGTCCTGCAGATCGATTGGTACCATCCCCGAGCTTGTACGACCTTCGGAAGAGGTCGACCGACGAAATTCCCCCAAATCTGAGGAGATATTCTTGAATAACTTTTTTTGTGAAGGTCGGAGAGACTTGCAAGTAGGCTCTACCCCCACTAAATGGGGTAGCGCGCATCGATCGGTACCATCCTTGAGCTTCTCCGACTTTCGGAAGGGTTAGGGTTAGGGTTAGGGATGAAAGCACATAGGAGAAAGAGATATTCTTGAATAACGTTTTTTGTGAAGGTCGGAGAGACTTGCAAGTAGGCTCTACCCCCACTAAATGGGGTAGCGCGCATCGATCGGTACCATCCTTGAGCTTCTCCGACTTTCGGAAGGGTTAGGGTTAGGGTTAGGGATGAAAGCACATAGGAGAAAGAGATATTCTTGAATAACTTTTTTTGTGAAGGTCGGAGAGACTTGCAAGTAGGCTCTACCCCCACTAAATGGGGTAGCGCGCATCGATCGGTACCATCCTTGAGCTTCTCCGACTTTCGGAAGGGTTAGGGTTAGGGTTAGGGATGAAAGCACATAGGAGAAAGAGATATTCTTGAATAACTTTTTTTGTGAAGGTCGGAGAGACTTGCAAGTAGGCTCTACCCCCACTAAATGGGGTAGCGCGCATCGATCGGTACCATCCTTGAGCTTCTCCGACTTTCGGAAGGGTTAGGGTTAGGGTTAGGGATGAAAGCACATAGGAGAAAGAGATATTCTTGAATAACTTTTTTTGTGAAGGTCGGAGAGACTTGGAAAGTGGTTGCATCTGGACTAATTTGGGTCCTGCGGATCGATTGGTACCATCCCCGAGCTTGTACGACCTTTGGAAGAGGTCGACCGACGAAATTCCCCCAAATCTGAGGAGATATTCTTGAATAACTTTTTTTGTGAAGGTCGGAGAGACTTGCAAGTAGGCTCTACCCCCACTAAATGGGGTTGCGCGCATCGACCAGTACCATCCTTGAGCTTCTCCGACTTTCGGAAGGGTTAGGGTTAGGGTTAGGGATGAAAGCACATAGGAGAAAGAGATATTCTTGAATAACTTTTTTTGTGAAGGTCGGAGAGACTTGCAAGTAGGCTCTACCCCCACTAAATGGGGTAGCGCGCATCGATCGGTACCATCCTTGAGCTTCTCCGACTTTCGGAAGGGTTAGGGTTAGGGTTAGGGATGAAAGCACATAGGAGAAAGAGATATTCTTGAATAACTTTTTTTGTGAAGGTCGGAGAGACTTGCAAGTAGGCTCTACCCCCACTAAATGGGGTAGCGCGCATCGATCGGTACCATCCTTGAGCTTCTCCGACTTTCGGAAGGGTTAGGGTTAGGGATGAAAGCACATAGGAGAAAGAGATATTCTTGAATAACTTTTTTTGTGAAGGTCGGAGAGACTTGGAAAGTGGTTGCATCTGGACTAATTTGGGTCCTGCGGATCGATTGGTACCATCCCCGAGCTTGTACGACCTTCGAAAGAGGTCGACCGACGAAATTCCCCCAAATCTGAGGAGATATTCTTGAATAACTTTTTTTGTGAAGGTCGGAGAGACTTGCAAGTAGGCTCTACCCCCACTAAATGGGGTTGCGCGCATCGATCGGTACCATCCTTGAGCTTCTCCGACTTTCGGAAGGGTTAGGGTTAGGGTTAGGGATGAAAGCACATAGGAGAAAGAGATATTCTTGAATAACTTTTTTTGTGAAGGTCGGAGAGACTTGCAAGTAGGCTCTACCCCCACTAAATGGGGTAGCGCGCATCGATCGGTACCATCCTTGAGCTTCTCCGACTTTCGGAAGGGTTAGGGTTAGGGTTAGGGATGAAAGCACATAGGAGAAAGAGATATTCTTGAATAACTTTTTTTGTGAAGGTCGGAGAGACTTGGAAAGTGGTTGCATCTGGACTAATTTGGGTCCTGCGGATCGATTGGTACCATCCCCGAGCTTGTACGACCTTCGGAAGAGGTCGACCGACGAAATTCCCCCAAATCTGAGGAGATATTCTTGAATAACTTTTTTTGTGAAGGTCGGAGAGACTTGCAAGTAGGCTCTACCCCCACTAAATGGGGTAGCGCGCATCGATCGGTACCATCCTTGAGCTTCTCCGACTTTCGGAAGGGTTAGGGTTAGGGTTAGGGATGAAAGCACATAGGAGAAAGAGATATTCTTGAATAACTTTTTTTGTGAAGGTCGGAGAGACTTGCAAGTAGGCTCTACCCCCACTAAATGGGGTAGCGCACATCGATCGGTACCATCCTTGAGCTTCTCCGACTTTCGGAAGGGTTAGGGTTAGGGTTAGGGATGAAAGCACATAGGAGAAAGAGATATTCTTGAATAACTTTTTTTGTGAAGGTCGGAGAGACTTGCAAGTAGGCTCTACCCCCACTAAATGGGGTAGCGCGCATCGATCGGTACCATCCTTGAGCTTCTCCGACTTTCGGAAGGGTTAGGGTTAGGGTTAGGGATGAAAGCACATAGGAGAAAGAGATATTCTTGAATAACTTTTTTTGTGAAGGTCGGAGAGACTTGGAAAGTGGTTGCATCTGGACTAATTTGGGTCCTGCAGATCGATTGGTACCATCCCCGAGCTTGTACGACCTTCGGAAGAGGTCGACCGACGAAATTCCCCCAAATCTGAGGAGATATTCTTGAATAACTTTTTTTGTGAAGGTCGGAGAGACTTGCAAGTAGGCTCTACCCCCACTAAATGGGGTAGCGCGCATCGATCGGTACCATCCTTGAGCTTCTCCGACTTTCGGAAGGGTTAGGGTTAGGGTTAGGGATGAAAGCACATAGGAGAAAGAGATATTCTTGAATAACGTTTTTTGTGAAGGTCGGAGAGACTTGCAAGTAGGCTCTACCCCCACTAAATGGGGTAGCGCGCATCGATCGGTACCATCCTTGAGCTTCTCCGACTTTCGGAAGGGTTAGGGTTAGGGTTAGGGATGAAAGCACATAGGAGAAAGAGATATTCTTGAATAACTTTTTTTGTGAAGGTCGGAGAGACTTGCAAGTAGGCTCTACCCCCACTAAATGGGGTAGCGCGCATCGATCGGTACCATCCTTGAGCTTCTCCGACTTTCGGAAGGGTTAGGGTTAGGGTTAGGGATGAAAGCACATAGGAGAAAGAGATATTCTTGAATAACTTTTTTTGTGAAGGTCGGAGAGACTTGCAAGTAGGCTCTACCCCCACTAAATGGGGTAGCGCGCATCGATCGGTACCATCCTTGAGCTTCTCCGACTTTCGGAAGGGTTAGGGTTAGGGTTAGGGATGAAAGCACATAGGAGAAAGAGATATTCTTGAATAACTTTTTTTGTGAAGGTCGGAGAGACTTGGAAAGTGGTTGCATCTGGACTAATTTGGGTCCTGCGGATCGATTGGTACCATCCCCGAGCTTGTACGACCTTTGGAAGAGGTCGACCGACGAAATTCCCCCAAATCTGAGGAGATATTCTTGAATAACTTTTTTTGTGAAGGTCGGAGAGACTTGCAAGTAGGCTCTACCCCCACTAAATGGGGTTGCGCGCATCGACCAGTACCATCCTTGAGCTTCTCCGACTTTCGGAAGGGTTAGGGTTAGGGTTAGGGATGAAAGCACATAGGAGAAAGAGATATTCTTGAATAACTTTTTTTGTGAAGGTCGGAGAGACTTGCAAGTAGGCTCTACCCCCACTAAATGGGGTAGCGCGCATCGATCGGTACCATCCTTGAGCTTCTCCGACTTTCGGAAGGGTTAGGGTTAGGGTTAGGGATGAAAGCACATAGGAGAAAGAGATATTCTTGAATAACTTTTTTTGTGAAGGTCGGAGAGACTTGCAAGTAGGCTCTACCCCCACTAAATGGGGTAGCGCGCATCGATCGGTACCATCCTTGAGCTTCTCCGACTTTCGGAAGGGTTAGGGTTAGGGATGAAAGCACATAGGAGAAAGAGATATTCTTGAATAACTTTTTTTGTGAAGGTCGGAGAGACTTGGAAAGTGGTTGCATCTGGACTAATTTGGGTCCTGCGGATCGATTGGTACCATCCCCGAGCTTGTACGACCTTCGAAAGAGGTCGACCGACGAAATTCCCCCAAATCTGAGGAGATATTCTTGAATAACTTTTTTTGTGAAGGTCGGAGAGACTTGCAAGTAGGCTCTACCCCCACTAAATGGGGTTGCGCGCATCGATCGGTACCATCCTTGAGCTTCTCCGACTTTCGGAAGGGTTAGGGTTAGGGTTAGGGATGAAAGCACATAGGAGAAAGAGATATTCTTGAATAACTTTTTTTGTGAAGGTCGGAGAGACTTGCAAGTAGGCTCTACCCCCACTAAATGGGGTAGCGCGCATCGATCGGTACCATCCTTGAGCTTCTCCGACTTTCGGAAGGGTTAGGGTTAGGGTTAGGGATGAAAGCACATAGGAGAAAGAGATATTCTTGAATAACTTTTTTTGTGAAGGTCGGAGAGACTTGGAAAGTGGTTGCATCTGGACTAATTTGGGTCCTGCGGATCGATTGGTACCATCCCCGAGCTTGTACGACCTTCGGAAGAGGTCGACCGACGAAATTCCCCCAAATCTGAGGAGATATTCTTGAATAACTTTTTTTGTGAAGGTCGGAGAGACTTGCAAGTAGGCTCTACCCCCACTAAATGGGGTAGCGCGCATCGATCGGTACCATCCTTGAGCTTCTCCGACTTTCGGAAGGGTTAGGGTTAGGGTTAGGGATGAAAGCACATAGGAGAAAGAGATATTCTTGAATAACTTTTTTTGTGAAGGTCGGAGAGACTTGCAAGTAGGCTCTACCCCCACTAAATGGGGTAGCGCACATCGATCGGTACCATCCTTGAGCTTCTCCGACTTTCGGAAGGGTTAGGGTTAGGGTTAGGGATGAAAGCACATAGGAGAAAGAGATATTCTTGAATAACTTTTTTTGTGAAGGTCGGAGAGACTTGCAAGTAGGCTCTACCCCCACTAAATGGGGTAGCGCGCATCGATCGGTACCATCCTTGAGCTTCTCCGACTTTCGGAAGGGTTAGGGTTAGGGTTAGGGATGAAAGCACATAGGAGAAAGAGATATTCTTGAATAACTTTTTTTGTGAAGGTCGGAGAGACTTGGAAAGTGGTTGCATCTGGACTAATTTGGGTCCTGCGGATCGATTGGTACCATCCCCGAGCTTGTACGACCTTCGGAAGAGGTCGACCGACGAAATTCCCCCAAATCTGAGGAGATATTCTTGAATAACTTTTTTTGTGAAGGTCGGAGAGACTTGCAAGTAGGCTCTACCCCCACTAAATGGGGTAGCGCGCATCGATCGGTACCATCCTTGAGCTTCTCCGACTTTCGGAAGGGTTAGGGTTAGGGTTAGGGATGAAAGCACATAGGAGAAAGAGATATTCTTGAATAACGTTTTTTGTGAAGGTCGGAGAGACTTGCAAGTAGGCTCTACCCCCACTAAATGGGGTAGCGCGCATCGATCGGTACCATCCTTGAGCTTCTCCGACTTTCGGAAGGGTTAGGGTTAGGGTTAGGGATGAAAGCACATAGGAGAAAGAGATATTCTTGAATAACTTTTTTTGTGAAGGTCGGAGAGACTTGCAAGTAGGCTCTACCCCCACTAAATGGGGTAGCGCGCATCGATCGGTACCATCCTTGAGCTTCTCCGACTTTCGGAAGGGTTAGGGTTAGGGTTAGGGATGAAAGCACATAGGAGAAAGAGATATTCTTGAATAACTTTTTTTGTGAAGGTCGGAGAGACTTGCAAGTAGGCTCTACCCCCACTAAATGGGGTAGCGCGCATCGATCGGTACCATCCTTGAGCTTCTCCGACTTTCGGAAGGGTTAGGGTTAGGGTTAGGGATGAAAGCACATAGGAGAAAGAGATATTCTTGAATAACTTTTTTTGTGAAGGTCGGAGAGACTTGGAAAGTGGTTGCATCTGGACTAATTTGGGTCCTGCGGATCGATTGGTACCATCCCCGAGCTTGTACGACCTTTGGAAGAGGTCGACCGACGAAATTCCCCCAAATCTGAGGAGATATTCTTGAATAACTTTTTTTGTGAAGGTCGGAGAGACTTGCAAGTAGGCTCTACCCCCACTAAATGGGGTTGCGCGCATCGACCAGTACCATCCTTGAGCTTCTCCGACTTTCGGAAGGGTTAGGGTTAGGGTTAGGGATGAAAGCACATAGGAGAAAGAGATATTCTTGAATAACTTTTTTTGTGAAGGTCGGAGAGACTTGCAAGTAGGCTCTACCCCCACTAAATGGGGTAGCGCGCATCGATCGGTACCATCCTTGAGCTTCTCCGACTTTCGGAAGGGTTAGGGTTAGGGTTAGGGATGAAAGCACATAGGAGAAAGAGATATTCTTGAATAACTTTTTTTGTGAAGGTCGGAGAGACTTGCAAGTAGGCTCTACCCCCACTAAATGGGGTAGCGCGCATCGATCGGTACCATCCTTGAGCTTCTCCGACTTTCGGAAGGGTTAGGGTTAGGGATGAAAGCACATAGGAGAAAGAGATATTCTTGAATAACTTTTTTTGTGAAGGTCGGAGAGACTTGGAAAGTGGTTGCATCTGGACTAATTTGGGTCCTGCGGATCGATTGGTACCATCCCCGAGCTTGTACGACCTTCGAAAGAGGTCGACCGACGAAATTCCCCCAAATCTGAGGAGATATTCTTGAATAACTTTTTTTGTGAAGGTCGGAGAGACTTGCAAGTAGGCTCTACCCCCACTAAATGGGGTTGCGCGCATCGATCGGTACCATCCTTGAGCTTCTCCGACTTTCGGAAGGGTTAGGGTTAGGGTTAGGGATGAAAGCACATAGGAGAAAGAGATATTCTTGAATAACTTTTTTTGTGAAGGTCGGAGAGACTTGCAAGTAGGCTCTACCCCCACTAAATGGGGTAGCGCGCATCGATCGGTACCATCCTTGAGCTTCTCCGACTTTCGGAAGGGTTAGGGTTAGGGTTAGGGATGAAAGCACATAGGAGAAAGAGATATTCTTGAATAACTTTTTTTGTGAAGGTCGGAGAGACTTGGAAAGTGGTTGCATCTGGACTAATTTGGGTCCTGCGGATCGATTGGTACCATCCCCGAGCTTGTACGACCTTCGGAAGAGGTCGACCGACGAAATTCCCCCAAATCTGAGGAGATATTCTTGAATAACTTTTTTTGTGAAGGTCGGAGAGACTTGCAAGTAGGCTCTACCCCCACTAAATGGGGTAGCGCGCATCGATCGGTACCATCCTTGAGCTTCTCCGACTTTCGGAAGGGTTAGGGTTAGGGTTAGGGATGAAAGCACATAGGAGAAAGAGATATTCTTGAATAACTTTTTTTGTGAAGGTCGGAGAGACTTGCAAGTAGGCTCTACCCCCACTAAATGGGGTAGCGCACATCGATCGGTACCATCCTTGAGCTTCTCCGACTTTCGGAAGGGTTAGGGTTAGGGTTAGGGATGAAAGCACATAGGAGAAAGAGATATTCTTGAATAACTTTTTTTGTGAAGGTCGGAGAGACTTGCAAGTAGGCTCTACCCCCACTAAATGGGGTAGCGCGCATCGATCGGTACCATCCTTGAGCTTCTCCGACTTTCGGAAGGGTTAGGGTTAGGGTTAGGGATGAAAGCACATAGGAGAAAGAGATATTCTTGAATAACTTTTTTTGTGAAGGTCGGAGAGACTTGGAAAGTGGTTGCATCTGGACTAATTTGGGTCCTGCGGATCGATTGGTACCATCCCCGAGCTTGTACGACCTTCGGAAGAGGTCGACCGACGAAATTCCCCCAAATCTGAGGAGATATTCTTGAATAACTTTTTTTGTGAAGGTCGGAGAGACTTGCAAGTAGGCTCTACCCCCACTAAATGGGGTAGCGCGCATCGATCGGTACCATCCTTGAGCTTCTCCGACTTTTGGAAGGGTTAGGGTTAGGGTTAGGGATGAAAGCACATAGGAGAAAGAGATATTCTTGAATAACGTTTTTTGTGAAGGTCGGAGAGACTTGCAAGTAGGCTCTACCCCCACTAAATGGGGTAGCGCGCATCGATCGGTACCATCCTTGAGCTTCTCCGACTTTCGGAAGGGTTAGGGTTAGGGTTAGGGATGAAAGCACATAGGAGAAAGAGATATTCTTGAATAACTTTTTTTGTGAAGGTCGGAGAGACTTGCAAGTAGGCTCTACCCCCACTAAATGGGGTAGCGCGCATCGATCGGTACCATCCTTGAGCTTCTCCGACTTTCGGAAGGGTTAGGGTTAGGGTTAGGGATGAAAGCACATAGGAGAAAGAGATATTCTTGAATAACTTTTTTTGTGAAGGTCGGAGAGACTTGCAAGTAGGCTCTACCCCCACTAAATGGGGTAGCGCGCATCGATCGGTACCATCCTTGAGCTTCTCCGACTTTCGGAAGGGTTAGGGTTAGGGTTAGGGATGAAAGCACATAGGAGAAAGAGATATTCTTGAATAACTTTTTTTGTGAAGGTCGGAGAGACTTGGAAAGTGGTTGCATCTGGACTAATTTGGGTCCTGCGGATCGATTGGTACCATCCCCGAGCTTGTACGACCTTTGGAAGAGGTCGACCGACGAAATTCCCCCAAATCTGAGGAGATATTCTTGAATAACTTTTTTTGTGAAGGTCGGAGAGACTTGCAAGTAGGCTCTACCCCCACTAAATGGGGTTGCGCGCATCGACCAGTACCATCCTTGAGCTTCTCCGACTTTCGGAAGGGTTAGGGTTAGGGTTAGGGATGAAAGCACATAGGAGAAAGAGATATTCTTGAATAACTTTTTTTGTGAAGGTCGGAGAGACTTGCAAGTAGGCTCTACCCCCACTAAATGGGGTAGCGCGCATCGATCGGTACCATCCTTGAGCTTCTCCGACTTTCGGAAGGGTTAGGGTTAGGGTTAGGGATGAAAGCACATAGGAGAAAGAGATATTCTTGAATAACTTTTTTTGTGAAGGTCGGAGAGACTTGCAAGTAGGCTCTACCCCCACTAAATGGGGTAGCGCGCATCGATCGGTACCATCCTTGAGCTTCTCCGACTTTCGGAAGGGTTAGGGTTAGGGATGAAAGCACATAGGAGAAAGAGATATTCTTGAATAACTTTTTTTGTGAAGGTCGGAGAGACTTGGAAAGTGGTTGCATCTGGACTAATTTGGGTCCTGCGGATCGATTGGTACCATCCCCGAGCTTGTACGACCTTCGATAGAGGTCGACCGACGAAATTCCCCCAAATCTGAGGAGATATTCTTGAATAACTTTTTTTGTGAAGGTCGGAGAGACTTGCAAGTAGGCTCTACCCCCACTAAATGGGGTTGCGCGCATCGATCGGTACCATCCTTGAGCTTTTCCGACTTTCGGAAGGGTTAGGGTTAGGGTTAGGGATGAAAGCACATAGGAGAAAGAGATATTCTTGAATAACTTTTTTTGTGAAGGTCGGAGAGACTTGCAAGTAGGCTCTACCCCCACTAAATGGGGTAGCGCGCATCGATCGGTACCATCCTTGAGCTTCTCCGACTTTCGGAAGGGTTAGGGTTAGGGTTAGGGATGAAAGCACATAGGAGAAAGAGATATTCTTGAATAACTTTTTTTGTGAAGGTCGGAGAGACTTGCAAGTAGGCTCTACCCCCACTAAATGGGGTAGCGCGCATCGATCGGTACCATCCTTGAGCTTCTCCGACTTTCGGAAGGGTTAGGGTTAGGGTTAGGGATGAAAGCACATAGGAGAAAGAGATATTCTTGAATAACTTTTTTTGTGAAGGTCGGAGAGACTTGCAAGTAGGCTCTACCCCCACTAAATGGGGTAGCGCGCATCGATCGGTACCATCCTTGAGCTTCTCCGACTTTCGGAAGGGTTAGGGTTAGGGATGAAAGCACATAGGAGAAAGAGATATTCTTGAATAACTTTTTTTGTGAAGGTCGGAGAGACTTGGAAAGTGGTTGCATCTGGACTAATTTGGGTCCTGCGGATCGATTGGTACCATCCCCGAGCTTGTACGACCTTCGAAAGAGGTCGACCGACGAAATTCCCCCAAATCTGAGGAGATATTCTTGAATAACTTTTTTTGTGAAGGTCGGAGAGACTTGCAAGTAGGCTCTACCCCCACTAAATGGGGTTGCGCGCATCGATCGGTACCATCCTTGAGCTTTTCCGACTTTCGGAAGGGTTAGGGTTAGGGTTAGGGATGAAAGCACATAGGAGAAAGAGATATTCTTGAATAACTTTTTTTGTGAAGGTCGGAGAGACTTGCAAGTAGGCTCTACCCCCACTAAATGGGGTAGCGCGCATCGATCGGTACCATCCTTGAGCTTCTCCGACTTTCGGAAGGGTTAGGGTTAGGGTTAGGGATGAAAGCACATAGGAGAAAGAGATATTCTTGAATAACTTTTTTTGTGAAGGTCGGAGAGACTTGGAAAGTGGTTGCATCTGGACTAATTTGGGTCCTGCAGATCGATTGGTACCATCCCCGAGCTTGTACGACCTTCGGAAGAGGTCGACCGACGAAATTCCCCCAAATCTGAGGAGATATTCTTGAATAACTTTTTTTGTGAAGGTCGGAGAGACTTGCAAGTAGGCTCTACCCCCACTAAATGGGGTAGCGCGCATCGATCGGTACCATCCTTGAGCTTCTCCGACTTTCGGAAGGGTTAGGGTTAGGGTTAGGGATGAAAGCACATAGGAGAAAGAGATATTCTTGAATAACGTTTTTTGTGAAGGTCGGAGAGACTTGCAAGTAGGCTCTACCCCCACTAAATGGGGTAGCGCGCATCGATCGGTACCATCCTTGAGCTTCTCCGACTTTCGGAAGGGTTAGGGTTAGGGTTAGGGATGAAAGCACATAGGAGAAAGAGATATTCTTGAATAACTTTTTTTGTGAAGGTCGGAGAGACTTGCAAGTAGGCTCTACCCCCACTAAATGGGGTAGCGCGCATCGATCGGTACCATCCTTGAGCTTCTCCGACTTTCGGAAGGGTTAGGGTTAGGGTTAGGGATGAAAGCACATAGGAGAAAGAGATATTCTTGAATAACTTTTTTTGTGAAGGTCGGAGAGACTTGCAAGTAGGCTCTACCCCCACTAAATGGGGTAGCGCGCATCGATCGGTACCATCCTTGAGCTTCTCCGACTTTCGGAAGGGTTAGGGTTAGGGTTAGGGATGAAAGCACATAGGAGAAAGAGATATTCTTGAATAACTTTTTTTGTGAAGGTCGGAGAGACTTGGAAAGTGGTTGCATCTGGACTAATTTGGGTCCTGCGGATCGATTGGTACCATCCCCGAGCTTGTACGACCTTTGGAAGAGGTCGACCGACGAAATTCCCCCAAATCTGAGGAGATATTCTTGAATAACTTTTTTTGTGAAGGTCGGAGAGACTTGCAAGTAGGCTCTACCCCCACTAAATGGGGTTGCGCGCATCGACCAGTACCATCCTTGAGCTTCTCCGACTTTTGGAAGGGTTAGGGTTAGGGTTAGGGATGAAAGCACATAGGAGAAAGAGATATTCTTGAATAACTTTTTTTGTGAAGGTCGGAGAGACTTGCAAGTAGGCTCTACCCCCACTAAATGGGGTAGCGCGCATCGATCGGTACCATCCTTGAGCTTCTCCGACTTTCGGAAGGGTTAGGGTTAGGGTTAGGGATGAAAGCACATAGGAGAAAGAGATATTCTTGAATAACTTTTTTTGTGAAGGTCGGAGAGACTTGCAAGTAGGCTCTACCCCCACTAAATGGGGTAGCGCGCATCGATCGGTACCATCCTTGAGCTTCTCCGACTTTCGGAAGGGTTAGGGTTAGGGATGAAAGCACATAGGAGAAAGAGATATTCTTGAATAACTTTTTTTGTGAAGGTCGGAGAGACTTGGAAAGTGGTTGCATCTGGACTAATTTGGGTCCTGCGGATCGATTGGTACCATCCCCGAGCTTGTACGACCTTCGAAAGAGGTCGACCGACGAAATTCCCCCAAATCTGAGGAGATATTCTTGAATAACTTTTTTTGTGAAGGTCGGAGAGACTTGCAAGTAGGCTCTACCCCCACTAAATGGGGTTGCGCGCATCGATCGGTACCATCCTTGAGCTTCTCCGACTTTCGGAAGGGTTAGGGTTAGGGTTAGGGATGAAAGCACATAGGAGAAAGAGATATTCTTGAATAACTTTTTTTGTGAAGGTCGGAGAGACTTGCAAGTAGGCTCTACCCCCACTAAATGGGGTAGCGCGCATCGATCGGTACCATCCTTGAGCTTCTCCGACTTTCGGAAGGGTTAGGGTTAGGGTTAGGGATGAAAGCACATAGGAGAAAGAGATATTCTTGAATAACTTTTTTTGTGAAGGTCGGAGAGACTTGGAAAGTGGTTGCATCTGGACTAATTTGGGTCCTGCGGATCGATTGGTACCATCCCCGAGCTTGTACGACCTTCGGAAGAGGTCGACCGACGAAATTCCCCCAAATCTGAGGAGATATTCTTGAATAACTTTTTTTGTGAAGGTCGGAGAGACTTGCAAGTAGGCTCTACCCCCACTAAATGGGGTTGCGCGCATCGATCGGTACCATCCTTGAGCTTCTCCGACTTTCGGAAGGGTTAGGGTTAGGGTTAGGGATGAAAGCACATAGGAGAAAGAGATATTCTTGAATAACTTTTTTTGTGAAGGTCGGAGAGACTTGCAAGTAGGCTCTACCCCCACTAAATGGGGTAGCGCGCATCGATCAGTACCATCCTTGAGCTTCTCCGACTTTCGGAAGGGTTAGGGTTAGGGTTAGGGATGAAAGCACATAGGAGAAAGAGATATTCTTGAATAACTTTTTTTGTGAAGGTCGGAGAGACTTGCAAGTAGGCTCTACCCCCACTAAATGGGGTTGCGCGCATCGATCGGTACCATCCTTGAGCTTCTCCGACTTTCGGAAGGGTTAGGGTTAGGGTTAGGGATGAAAGCACATAGGAGAAAGAGATATTCTTGAATAACTTTTTTTGTGAAGGTCGGAGAGACTTGCAAGTAGGCTCTACCCCCACTAAATGGGGTAGCGCGCATCGATCGGTACCATCCTTGAGCTTCTCCGACTTTCGGAAGGGTTAGGGTTAGGGATGAAAGCACATAGGAGAAAGAGATATTCTTGAATAACTTTTTTTGTGAAGGTCGGAGAGACTTGCAAGTAGGCTCTACCCCCACTAAATGGGGTAGCGCGCATCGATCGGTACCATCCTTGAGCTTCTCCGACTTTCGGAAGGGTTAGGGTTAGGGTTAGGGATGAAAGCACATAGGAGAAAGAGATATTCTTGAATAACTTTTTTTGTGAAGGTCGGAGAGACTTGCAAGTAGGCTCTACCCCCACTAAATGGGGTAGCGCGCATCGATCGGTACCATCCTTGAGCTTCTCCGACTTTCGGAAGGGTTAGGGTTAGGGTTAGGGATGAAAGCACATAGGAGAAAGAGATATTCTTGAATAACTTTTTTTGTGAAGGTCGGAGAGACTTGGAAAGTGGTTGCATCTGGACTAATTTGGGTCCTGCGGATCGATTGGTACCATCCCCGAGCTTGTACGACCTTCGGAAGAGGTCGACCGACGAAATTCCCCCAAATCTGAGGAGATATTCTTGAATAACTTTTTTTGTGAAGGTCGGAGAGACTTGCAAGTAGGCTCTACCCCCACTAAATGGGGTAGCGCGCATCGATCGGTACCATCCTTGAGCTTCTCCGACTTTCGGAAGGGTTAGGGTTAGGGTTAGGGATGAAAGCACATAGGAGAAAGAGATATTCTTGAATAACTTTTTTTGTGAAGGTCGGAGAGACTTGCAAGTAGGCTCTACCCCCACTAAATGGGGTTGCGCGCATCGATCAGTACTATCCTTGAGCTTCTCCGACTTTCGGAAGGGTTAGGGTTAGGGTTAGGGATGAAAGCACATAGGAGAAAGAGATATTCTTGAATAACTTTTTTTGTGAAGGTCGGAGAGACTTGGAAAGTGGTTGCATCTGGACTAATTTGGGTCCTGCGGATCGATTGGTACCATCCCCGAGCTTGTACGACCTTCGGAAGAGGTCGACCGACGAAATTCCCCCAAATCTGAGGAGATATTCTTGAATAACTTTTTTTGTGAAGGTCGGAGAGACTTGCAAGTAGGCTCTACCCCCACTAAATGGGGTAGCGCGCATCGATCGGTACCATCCTTGAGCTTCTCCGACTTTCGGAAGGGTTAGGGTTAGGGTTAGGGATGAAAGCACATAGGAGAAAGAGATATTCTTGAATAACTTTTTTTGTGAAGGTCGGAGAGACTTGCAAGTAGGCTCTACCCCCACTAAATGGGGTAGCGCACATCGATCGGTACCATCCTTGAGCTTCTCCGACTTTCGGAAGGGTTAGGGTTAGGGTTAGGGATGAAAGCACATAGGAGAAAGAGATATTCTTGAATAACTTTTTTTGTGAAGGTCGGAGAGACTTGCAAGTAGGCTCTACCCCCACTAAATGGGGTAGCGCGCATCGATCGGTACCATCCTTGAGCTTCTCCGACTTTCGGAAGGGTTAGGGTTAGGGTTAGGGATGAAAGCACATAGGAGAAAGAGATATTCTTGAATAACTTTTTTTGTGAAGGTCGGAGAGACTTGGAAAGTGGTTGCATCTGGACTAATTTGGGTCCTGCGGATCGATTGGTACCATCCCCGAGCTTGTACGACCTTCGGAAGAGGTCGACCGACGAAATTCCCCCAAATCTGAGGAGATATTCTTGAATAACTTTTTTTGTGAAGGTCGGAGAGACTTGCAAGTAGGCTCTACCCCCACTAAATGGGGTAGCGCGCATCGATCGGTACCATCCTTGAGCTTCTCCGACTTTTGGAAGGGTTAGGGTTAGGGTTAGGGATGAAAGCACATAGGAGAAAGAGATATTCTTGAATAACGTTTTTTGTGAAGGTCGGAGAGACTTGCAAGTAGGCTCTACCCCCACTAAATGGGGTAGCGCGCATCGATCGGTACCATCCTTGAGCTTCTCCGACTTTCGGAAGGGTTAGGGTTAGGGTTAGGGATGAAAGCACATAGGAGAAAGAGATATTCTTGAATAACTTTTTTTGTGAAGGTCGGAGAGACTTGCAAGTAGGCTCTACCCCCACTAAATGGGGTAGCGCGCATCGATCGGTACCATCCTTGAGCTTCTCCGACTTTCGGAAGGGTTAGGGTTAGGGTTAGGGATGAAAGCACATAGGAGAAAGAGATATTCTTGAATAACTTTTTTTGTGAAGGTCGGAGAGACTTGCAAGTAGGCTCTACCCCCACTAAATGGGGTAGCGCGCATCGATCGGTACCATCCTTGAGCTTCTCCGACTTTCGGAAGGGTTAGGGTTAGGGTTAGGGATGAAAGCACATAGGAGAAAGAGATATTCTTGAATAACTTTTTTTGTGAAGGTCGGAGAGACTTGGAAAGTGGTTGCATCTGGACTAATTTGGGTCCTGCGGATCGATTGGTACCATCCCCGAGCTTGTACGACCTTTGGAAGAGGTCGACCGACGAAATTCCCCCAAATCTGAGGAGATATTCTTGAATAACTTTTTTTGTGAAGGTCGGAGAGACTTGCAAGTAGGCTCTACCCCCACTAAATGGGGTTGCGCGCATCGACCAGTACCATCTTTGAGCTTCTCCGACTTTCGGAAGGGTTAGGGTTAGGGTTAGGGATGAAAGCACATAGGAGAAAGAGATATTCTTGAATAACTTTTTTTGTGAAGGTCGGAGAGACTTGCAAGTAGGCTCTACCCCCACTAAATGGGGTAGCGCGCATCGATCGGTACCATCCTTGAGCTTCTCCGACTTTCGGAAGGGTTAGGGTTAGGGTTAGGGATGAAAGCACATAGGAGAAAGAGATATTCTTGAATAACTTTTTTTGTGAAGGTCGGAGAGACTTGCAAGTAGGCTCTACCCCCACTAAATGGGGTAGCGCGCATCGATCAGTACCATCCTTGAGCTTCTCCGACTTTCGGAAGGGTTAGGGTTAGGGATGAAAGCACATAGGAGAAAGAGATATTCTTGAATAACTTTTTTTGTGAAGGTCGGAGAGACTTGGAAAGTGGTTGCATCTGGACTAATTTGGGTCCTGCGGATCGATTGGTACCATCCCCGAGCTTGTACGACCTTCGAAAGAGGTCGACCGACGAAATTCCCCCAAATCTGAGGAGATATTCTTGAATAACTTTTTTTGTGAAGGTCGGAGAGACTTGCAAGTAGGCTCTACCCCCACTAAATGGGGTTGCGCGCATCGATCGGTACCATCCTTGAGCTTTTCCGACTTTCGGAAGGGTTAGGGTTAGGGTTAGGGATGAAAGCACATAGGAGAAAGAGATATTCTTGAATAACTTTTTTTGTGAAGGTCGGAGAGACTTGCAAGTAGGCTCTACCCCCACTAAATGGGGTAGCGCGCATCGATCGGTACCATCCTTGAGCTTCTCCGACTTTCGGAAGGGTTAGGGTTAGGGATGAAAGCACATAGGAGAAAGAGATATTCTTGAATAACTTTTTTTGTGAAGGTCGGAGAGACTTGCAAGTAGGCTCTACCCCCACTAAATGGGGTAGCGCGCATCGATCGGTACCATCCTTGAGCTTCTCCGACTTTCGGAAGGGTTAGGGTTAGGGTTAGGGATGAAAGCACATAGGAGAAAGAGATATTCTTGAATAACTTTTTTTGTGAAGGTCGGAGAGACTTGCAAGTAGGCTCTACCCCCACTAAATGGGGTAGCGCGCATCGATCGGTACCATCCTTGAGCTTCTCCGACTTTCGGAAGGGTTAGGGTTAGGGATGAAAGCACATAGGAGAAAGAGATATTCTTGAATAACTTTTTTTGTGAAGGTCGGAGAGACTTGGAAAGTGGTTGCATCTGGACTAATTTGGGTCCTGCGGATCGATTGGTACCATCCCCGAGCTTGTACGACCTTCGAAAGAGGTCTACCGACGAAATTCCCCCAAATCTGAGGAGATATTCTTGAATAACTTTTTTTGTGAAGGTCGGAGAGACTTGCAAGTAGGCTCTACCCCCACTAAATGGGGTTGCGCGCATCGATCGGTACCATCCTTGAGCTTTTCCGACTTTCGGAAGGGTTAGGGTTAGGGTTAGGGATGAAAGCACATAGGAGAAAGAGATATTCTTGAATAACTTTTTTTGTGAAGGTCGGAGAGACTTGCAAGTAAGCTCTACCCCCACTAAATGGGGTAGCGCGCATCGATCGGTACCATCCTTGAGCTTCTCCGACTTTCGGAAGGGTTAGGGTTAGGGTTAGGGATGAAAGCACATAGGAGAAAGAGATATTCTTGAATAACTTTTTTTGTGAAGGTCGGAGAGACTTGGAAAGTGGTTGCATCTGGACTAATTTGGGTCCTGCAGATCGATTGGTACCATCCCCGAGCTTGTACGACCTTCGGAAGAGGTCGACCGACGAAATTCCCCCAAATCTGAGGAGATATTCTTGAATAACTTTTTTTGTGAAGGTCGGAGAGACTTGCAAGTAGGCTCTACCCCCACTAAATGGGGTAGCGCGCATCGATCGGTACCATCCTTGAGCTTCTCCGACTTTCGGAAGGGTTAGGGTTAGGGTTAGGGATGAAAGCACATAGGAGAAAGAGATATTCTTGAATAACGTTTTTTGTGAAGGTCGGAGAGACTTGCAAGTAGGCTCTACCCCCACTAAATGGGGTAGCGCGCATCGATCGGTACCATCCTTGAGCTTCTCCGACTTTCGGAAGGGTTAGGGTTAGGGTTAGGGATGAAAGCACATAGGAGAAAGAGATATTCTTGAATAACTTTTTTTGTGAAGGTCGGAGAGACTTGCAAGTAGGCTCTACCCCCACTAAATGGGGTAGCGCGCATCGATCGGTACCATCCTTGAGCTTCTCCGACTTTCGGAAGGGTTAGGGTTAGGGTTAGGGATGAAAGCACATAGGAGAAAGAGATATTCTTGAATAACTTTTTTTGTGAAGGTCGGAGAGACTTGCAAGTAGGCTCTACCCCCACTAAATGGGGTAGCGCGCATCGATCGGTACCATCCTTGAGCTTCTCCGACTTTCGGAAGGGTTAGGGTTAGGGTTAGGGATGAAAGCACATAGGAGAAAGAGATATTCTTGAATAACTTTTTTTGTGAAGGTCGGAGAGACTTGGAAAGTGGTTGCATCTGGACTAATTTGGGTCCTGCGGATCGATTGGTACCATCCCCGAGCTTGTACGACCTTTGGAAGAGGTCGACCGACGAAATTCCCCCAAATCTGAGGAGATATTCTTGAATAACTTTTTTTGTGAAGGTCGGAGAGACTTGCAAGTAGGCTCTACCCCCACTAAATGGGGTTGCGCGCATCGACCAGTACCATCCTTGAGCTTCTCCGACTTTCGGAAGGGTTAGGGTTAGGGTTAGGGATGAAAGCACATAGGAGAAAGAGATATTCTTGAATAACTTTTTTTGTGAAGGTCGGAGAGACTTGCAAGTAGGCTCTACCCCCACTAAATGGGGTAGCGCGCATCGATCGGTACCATCCTTGAGCTTCTCCGACTTTCGGAAGGGTTAGGGTTAGGGTTAGGGATGAAAGCACATAGGAGAAAGAGATATTCTTGAATAACTTTTTTTGTGAAGGTCGGAGAGACTTGCAAGTAGGCTCTACCCCCACTAAATGGGGTAGCGCGCATCGATCGGTACCATCCTTGAGCTTCTCCGACTTTCGGAAGGGTTAGGGTTAGGGATGAAAGCACATAGGAGAAAGAGATATTCTTGAATAACTTTTTTTGTGAAGGTCGGAGAGACTTGGAAAGTGGTTGCATCTGGACTAATTTGGGTCCTGCGGATCGATTGGTTCCATCCCCGAGCTTGTACGACCTTCGAAAGAGGTCGACCGACGAAATTCCCCCAAATCTGAGGAGATATTCTTGAATAACTTTTTTTGTGAAGGTCGGAGAGACTTGCAAGTAGGCTCTACCCCCACTAAATGGGGTTGCGCGCATCGATCGGTACCATCCTTGAGCTTCTCCGACTTTCGGAAGGGTTAGGGTTAGGGTTAGGGATGAAAGCACATAGGAGAAAGAGATATTCTTGAATAACTTTTTTTGTGAAGGTCGGAGAGACTTGCAAGTAGGCTCTACCCCCACTAAATGGGGTAGCGCGCATCGATCGGTACCATCCTTGAGCTTCTCCGACTTTCGGAAGGGTTAGGGTTAGGGTTAGGGATGAAAGCACATAGGAGAAAGAGATATTCTTGAATAACTTTTTTTGTGAAGGTCGGAGAGACTTGGAAAGTGGTTGCATCTGGACTAATTTGGGTCCTGCGGATCGATTGGTACCATCCCCGAGCTTGTACGACCTTCGGAAGAGGTCGACCGACGAAATTCCCCCAAATCTGAGGAGATATTCTTGAATAACTTTTTTTGTGAAGGTCGGAGAGACTTGCAAGTAGGCTCTACCCCCACTAAATGGGGTTGCGCGCATCGATCGGTACCATCCTTGAGCTTCTCCGACTTTCGGAAGGGTTAGGGTTAGGGTTAGGGATGAAAGCACATAGGAGAAAGAGATATTCTTGAATAACTTTTTTTGTGAAGGTCGGAGAGACTTGCAAGTAGGCTCTACCCCCACTAAATGGGGTAGCGCGCATCGATCAGTACCATCCTTGAGCTTCTCCGACTTTCGGAAGGGTTAGGGTTAGGGTTAGGGATGAAAGCACATAGGAGAAAGAGATATTCTTGAATAACTTTTTTTGTGAAGGTCGGAGAGACTTGCAAGTAGGCTCTACCCCCACTAAATGGGGTTGCGCGCATCGATCGGTACCATCCTTGAGCTTCTCCGACTTTCGGAAGGGTTAGGGTTAGGGTTAGGGATGAAAGCACATAGGAGAAAGAGATATTCTTGAATAACTTTTTTTGTGAAGGTCGGAGAGACTTGCAAGTAGGCTCTACCCCCACTAAATGGGGTAGCGCGCATCGATCGGTACCATCCTTGAGCTTCTCCGACTTTCGGAAGGGTTAGGGTTAGGGATGAAAGCACATAGGAGAAAGAGATATTCTTGAATAACTTTTTTTGTGAAGGTCGGAGAGACTTGCAAGTAGGCTCTACCCCCACTAAATGGGGTAGCGCGCATCGATCGGTACCATCCTTGAGCTTCTCCGACTTTCGGAAGGGTTAGGGTTAGGGTTAGGGATGAAAGCACATAGGAGAAAGAGATATTCTTGAATAACTTTTTTTGTGAAGGTCGGAGAGACTTGCAAGTAGGCTCTACCCCCACTAAATGGGGTAGCGCGCATCGATCGGTACCATCCTTGAGCTTCTCCGACTTTCGGAAGGGTTAGGGTTAGGGTTAGGGATGAAAGCACATAGGAGAAAGAGATATTCTTGAATAACTTTTTTTGTGAAGGTCGGAGAGACTTGGAAAGTGGTTGCATCTGGACTAATTTGGGTCCTGCGGATCGATTGGTACCATCCCCGAGCTTGTACGACCTTCGGAAGAGGTCGACCGACGAAATTCCCCCAAATCTGAGGAGATATTCTTGAATAACTTTTTTTGTGAAGGTCGGAGAGACTTGCAAGTAGGCTCTACCCCCACTAAATGGGGTAGCGCGCATCGATCGGTACCATCCTTGAGCTTCTCCGACTTTCGGAAGGGTTAGGGTTAGGGTTAGGGATGAAAGCACATAGGAGAAAGAGATATTCTTGAATAACTTTTTTTGTGAAGGTCGGAGAGACTTGCAAGTAGGCTCTACCCCCACTAAATGGGGTTGCGCGCATCGATCAGTACTATCCTTGAGCTTCTCCGACTTTCGGAAGGGTTAGGGTTAGGGTTAGGGATGAAAGCACATAGGAGAAAGAGATATTCTTGAATAACTTTTTTTGTGAAGGTCGGAGAGACTTGGAAAGTGGTTGCATCTGGACTAATTTGGGTCCTGCGGATCGATTGGTACCATCCCCGAGCTTGTACGACCTTCGGAAGAGGTCGACCGACGAAATTCCCCCAAATCTGAGGAGATATTCTTGAATAACTTTTTTTGTGAAGGTCGGAGAGACTTGCAAGTAGGCTCTACCCCCACTAAATGGGGTAGCGCGCATCGATCGGTACCATCCTTGAGCTTCTCCGACTTTCGGAAGGGTTAGGGTTAGGGTTAGGGATGAAAGCACATAGGAGAAAGAGATATTCTTGAATAACTTTTTTTGTGAAGGTCGGAGAGACTTGCAAGTAGGCTCTACCCCCACTAAATGGGGTAGCGCACATCGATCGGTACCATCCTTGAGCTTCTCCGACTTTCGGAAGGGTTAGGGTTAGGGTTAGGGATGAAAGCACATAGGAGAAAGAGATATTCTTGAATAACTTTTTTTGTGAAGGTCGGAGAGACTTGCAAGTAGGCTCTACCCCCACTAAATGGGGTAGCGCGCATCGATCGGTACTATCCTTGAGCTTCTCCGACTTTCGGAAGGGTTAGGGTTAGGGTTAGGGATGAAAGCACATAGGAGAAAGAGATATTCTTGAATAACTTTTTTTGTGAAGGTCGGAGAGACTTGGAAAGTGGTTGCATCTGGACTAATTTGGGTCCTGCGGATCGATTGGTACCATCCCCGAGCTTGTACGACCTTCGGAAGAGGTCGACCGACGAAATTCCCCCAAATCTGAGGAGATATTCTTGAATAACTTTTTTTGTGAAGGTCGGAGAGACTTGCAAGTAGGCTCTACCCCCACTAAATGGGGTAGCGCGCATCGATCGGTACCATCCTTGAGCTTCTCCGACTTTTGGAAGGGTTAGGGTTAGGGTTAGGGATGAAAGCACATAGGAGAAAGAGATATTCTTGAATAACGTTTTTTGTGAAGGTCGGAGAGACTTGCAAGTAGGCTCTACCCCCACTAAATGGGGTAGCGCGCATCGATCGGTACCATCCTTGAGCTTCTCCGACTTTCGGAAGGGTTAGGGTTAGGGTTAGGGATGAAAGCACATAGGAGAAAGAGATATTCTTGAATAACTTTTTTTGTGAAGGTCGGAGAGACTTGCAAGTAGGCTCTACCCCCACTAAATGGGGTAGCGCGCATCGATCGGTACCATCCTTGAGCTTCTCCGACTTTCGGAAGGGTTAGGGTTAGGGTTAGGGATGAAAGCACATAGGAGAAAGAGATATTCTTGAATAACTTTTTTTGTGAAGGTCGGAGAGACTTGCAAGTAGGCTCTACCCCCACTAAATGGGGTAGCGCGCATCGATCGGTACCATCCTTGAGCTTCTCCGACTTTCGGAAGGGTTAGGGTTAGGGTTAGGGATGAAAGCACATAGGAGAAAGAGATATTCTTGAATAACTTTTTTTGTGAAGGTCGGAGAGACTTGGAAAGTGGTTGCATCTGGACTAATTTGGGTCCTGCGGATCGATTGGTACCATCCCCGAGCTTGTACGACCTTTGGAAGAGGTCGACCGACGAAATTCCCCCAAATCTGAGGAGATATTCTTGAATAACTTTTTTTGTGAAGGTCGGAGAGACTTGCAAGTAGGCTCTACCCCCACTAAATGGGGTTGCGCGCATCGACCAGTACCATCCTTGAGCTTCTCCGACTTTCGGAAGGGTTAGGGTTAGGGTTAGGGATGAAAGCACATAGGAGAAAGAGATATTCTTGAATAACTTTTTTTGTGAAGGTCGGAGAGACTTGCAAGTAGGCTCTACCCCCACTAAATGGGGTAGCGCGCATCGATCGGTACCATCCTTGAGCTTCTCCGACTTTCGGAAGGGTTAGGGTTAGGGTTAGGGATGAAAGCACATAGGAGAAAGAGATATTCTTGAATAACTTTTTTTGTGAAGGTCGGAGAGACTTGCAAGTAGGCTCTACCCCCACTAAATGGGGTAGCGCGCATCGATCGGTACCATCCTTGAGCTTCTCCGACTTTCGGAAGGGTTAGGGTTAGGGATGAAAGCACATAGGAGAAAGAGATATTCTTGAATAACTTTTTTTGTGAAGGTCGGAGAGACTTGGAAAGTGGTTGCATCTGGACTAATTTGGGTCCTGCGGATCGATTGGTACCATCCCCGAGCTTGTACGACCTTCGAAAGAGGTCGACCGACGAAATTCCCCCAAATCTGAGGAGATATTCTTGAATAACTTTTTTTGTGAAGGTCGGAGAGACTTGCAAGTAGGCTCTACCCCCACTAAATGGGGTTGCGCGCATCGATCGGTACCATCCTTGAGCTTTTCCGACTTTCGGAAGGGTTAGGGTTAGGGTTAGGGATGAAAGCACATAGGAGAAAGAGATATTCTTGAATAACTTTTTTTGTGAAGGTCGGAGAGACTTGCAAGTAGGCTCTACCCCCACTAAATGGGGTAGCGCGCATCGATCGGTACCATCCTTGAGCTTCTCCGACTTTCGGAAGGGTTAGGGTTAGGGTTAGGGATGAAAGCACATAGGAGAAAGAGATATTCTTGAATAACTTTTTTTGTGAAGGTCGGAGAGACTTGCAAGTAGGCTCTACCCCCACTAAATGGGGTAGCGCGCATCGATCGGTACCATCCTTGAGCTTCTCCGACTTTCGGAAGGGTTAGGGTTAGGGTTAGGGATGAAAGCACATAGGAGAAAGAGATATTCTTGAATAACTTTTTTTGTGAAGGTCGGAGAGACTTGCAAGTAGGCTCTACCCCCACTAAATGGGGTAGCGCGCATCGATCGGTACCATCCTTGAGCTTCTCCGACTTTCGGAAGGGTTAGGGTTAGGGTTAGGGATGAAAGCACATAGGAGAAAGAGATATTCTTGAATAACTTTTTTTGTGAAGGTCGGAGAGACTTGGAAAGTGGTTGCATCTGGACTAATTTGGGTCCTGCGGATCGATTGGTACCATCCCCGAGCTTGTACGACCTTTGGAAGAGGTCGACCGACGAAATTCCCCCAAATCTGAGGAGATATTCTTGAATAACTTTTTTTGTGAAGGTCGGAGAGACTTGCAAGTAGGCTCTACCCCCACTAAATGGGGTTGCGCGCATCGACCAGTACCATCCTTGAGCTTCTCCGACTTTCGGAAGGGTTAGGGTTAGGGTTAGGGATGAAAGCACATAGGAGAAAGAGATATTCTTGAATAACTTTTTTTGTGAAGGTCGGAGAGACTTGCAAGTAGGCTCTACCCCCACTAAATGGGGTAGCGCGCATCGATCGGTACCATCCTTGAGCTTCTCCGACTTTCGGAAGGGTTAGGGTTAGGGTTAGGGATGAAAGCACATAGGAGAAAGAGATATTCTTGAATAACTTTTTTTGTGAAGGTCGGAGAGACTTGCAAGTAGGCTCTACCCCCACTAAATGGGGTAGCGCGCATCGATCGGTACCATCCTTGAGCTTCTCCGACTTTCGGAAGGGTTAGGGTTAGGGATGAAAGCACATAGGAGAAAGAGATATTCTTGAATAACTTTTTTTGTGAAGGTCGGAGAGACTTGGAAAGTGGTTGCATCTGGACTAATTTGGGTCCTGCGGATCGATTGGTACCATCCCCGAGCTTGTACGACCTTCGAAAGAGGTCGACCGACGAAATTCCCCCAAATCTGAGGAGATATTCTTGAATAACTTTTTTTGTGAAGGTCGGAGAGACTTGCAAGTAGGCTCTACCCCCACTAAATGGGGTTGCGCGCATCGATCGGTACCATCCTTGAGCTTTTCCGACTTTCGGAAGGGTTAGGGTTAGGGTTAGGGATGAAAGCACATAGGAGAAAGAGATATTCTTGAATAACTTTTTTTGTGAAGGTCGGAGAGACTTGCAAGTAGGCTCTACCCCCACTAAATGGGGTAGCGCGCATCGATCGGTACCATCCTTGAGCTTCTCCGACTTTCGGAAGGGTTAGGGTTAGGGATGAAAGCACATAGGAGAAAGAGATATTCTTGAATAACTTTTTTTGTGAAGGTCGGAGAGACTTGCAAGTAGGCTCTACCCCCACTAAATGGGGTAGCGCGCATCGATCGGTACCATCCTTGAGCTTCTCCGACTTTCGGAAGGGTTAGGGTTAGGGTTAGGGATGAAAGCACATAGGAGAAAGAGATATTCTTGAATAACTTTTTTTGTGAAGGTCGGAGAGACTTGCAAGTAGGCTCTACCCCCACTAAATGGGGTAGCGCGCATCGATCGGTACCATCCTTGAGCTTCTCCGACTTTCGGAAGGGTTAGGGTTAGGGATGAAAGCACATAGGAGAAAGAGATATTCTTGAATAACTTTTTTTGTGAAGGTCGGAGAGACTTGGAAAGTGGTTGCATCTGGACTAATTTGGGTCCTGCGGATCGATTGGTACCATCCCCGAGCTTGTACGACCTTCGAAAGAGGTCGACCGACGAAATTCCCCCAAATCTGAGGAGATATTCTTGAATAACTTTTTTTGTGAAGGTCGGAGAGACTTGCAAGTAGGCTCTACCCCCACTAAATGGGGTTGCGCGCATCGATCGGTACCATCCTTGAGCTTTTCCGACTTTCGGAAGGGTTAGGGTTAGGGTTAGGGATGAAAGCACATAGGAGAAAGAGATATTCTTGAATAACTTTTT